>NC_081164.1:17626268-17929602 GCF_012432095.1 Onychostoma macrolepis | reverse complement strand
CATAAAACCAAATAAACAAACCTGGAGAAAAATGTGTGAGGCAACTATGTATTTTTATGCATGAGCTCTGATTTTTACAGTATAAAAATTATGTGTAAAATATTTATGTTTTGTTGTTGTTAACACTTTTTTGCACTTAAAACAAATATTAAATAATATTCAAATTAAATAAAAAAAAATACATAGTAAGAAATTACTTTGTATTAAATTCATACTTTTTTACTGTCTTATCTATCAATAGAACATCATACTTTGTGATTAATCTTATTTGTTTATTATTTCCGACCAGGGTTTATAACCCAGAACGAAACAGTGTCTATTAGACTCAGCAAATTTTAACTTAATTTATGTATTATTATTATTATCATCAGTGTTATTCATTTTACTTTTACACTATCTTTCTCTGCCCTCTTGTGGCCGCCAGTCTAAATTAATTTTACATTAGATGACTAACAGTACTGTAGTTCTTACACTTAGCTGAAACATAGCTGTTTACATCAGACAACACAAATATCCCAAGCAAACTCAAAAATATGACAAACATGTAACCCTGTTACTGACCTTTGACCCCCAGGTTAACAAAGGTTTCCTGGTTTCCCTTCCTGGTGCTGGTGTAGCACTTGTACCTCCCTTGATCCTGGACTTTCACTTTCCTCAACACCAGAGAGGCATTTCCCTGTGCGATCTGGGAATTAAACAGGCTGGTCCTGCCGCTGAAATGCTTGTTCTGGAGGCCGTACTGGTCTTTATTGTAGTAGTAGCTGTGGACGGGGATCTGCTGCTTGTACCAGTGGATGACCACGGCTCCTGTGGGCTTGAAACTGCAGGGCAGCACGCAGTCTTCATAGAACAGACACGTTACATGTGCATCTAGAATGAGACCAGCACATGTAAAGCCTCAGAATTCGACTAAAAATCAGTTTGAAGATAAACAACTAGTCATGTAGTTTCTCATGTACTTTAATTGCAACGTAAAGGTCAATATTGCTTTGTTTGCAAAATACAGGCCTATATTCGTACTCTCAACAGATATCAGTCTCACAACAGAATTTGGTTGCCTTGGTTTAAAATTGCTTTATGCCGAACAATTGCAAATTAACATTTGCACATAAAAACCTGTTTTGCTCAAATGGCCTGTTTTCCTACAATCTGTTTTTCCTACAATTTAAACAGCTATTTACTTGTAGGCTGCTTATTCCTCATAAATGAATCACAGATTGTTCTCTTTCACAAGGGTCATTAATCTGAGACTAATGGAGTTTCCTACAAGTGCTGCTTTGATCCATTTACTGAGCCAACAGCTACAGCTGAACACCTTAAATGACAGAGATGTAAAACCAAAAGAAAAAAGGACAAAACACGCACCATTCAAATAAAATAAAATATTCTGTTATCTCCATCTTATTACATGTACAAATAACAAAATACAAATAGATTTTTATATCATAAATTAAACAGTTCTATTATGCATTACAGTAAAAAAAAAAAAAAATTGAAGTGAAAAAAACCTTGTGTTAACAAATTTTATACTTCTACATGAACACAACTAAAACATTAAAAAAAGCATGTAGAGACTTTTAATATTTTTATTTATATTTGTTTTATATAACATAAATATATGCATTTTACATCCATTTATTTTATTTCTTTTTATATAAATTTCTTTATGAATTTTATATTTCAAGAAAGCACAAGTAAAACATTAAAAAAATGTAGAATTTCCCACAAGACAGGGATGGTCTTTCGTTTTTCCCTTAGCGGAGAAACAATTCATGTCAAAAATGAGCGTGTATGTGGCCTTACCTTTAGTAATGATGATACCAGATGCCCAAGTCCTAAGAAAAAGCAGAAATGCAGCACACAGACACAGCAGTTCCATGACAATCAGAATATGCCACTCGTTCTGGTCAATTTTCTGAGATGTCAAGATCTGTGTCTCTGTGTCCTGAGAGTGTGTGCGCGTGAGAAAGGGGGAGAGAAAGACCCTTGTGGACATATCAATTAAACCAGTGAATGATTAACCAGCTGGTGCATGAGTGGACATATAGTGACCAGAACCGGTCTGGCCATGTAACAGGTAGAGTTAAGCAGAGGAAGAAGAAAAAAAATAACCAGAGAAAAGAACAAATCACAAATCACTCAAAGTTTAAACTTTGAAGTGGACTGAGTTGGTAAGATATTTGAATGTCAAGTCTCTTATTCTCACCCAGTCTGCATTTATTTGAACAAAAATAATGTGTAATATTGTGAAATATTATTACAATAATATTCAGTTTTAATAGATTTTAAAATGTAATTTGTTCCTGTGATGCAAAGCTGATTTTTCAGTGTCACATGATCCTTCAGAAATCATTCCAATTCATTTTAAAGATTTATATCTACATCGTACTGACCCCAAATATTTGAGCAGTAGTGTAATAAGTACTATTTATATTGCCAGTATGAGGTTTATGGAAAATTAATAATAAAACACAGACAAATAATATTTTTTTATATATATATTTTACTTTTTTTCTGAATAAATTATGGAAAAATATTTAATCAAAGTACCATTAAAAAAATACATCAAACATTTTCTCATGTCATTTTCCTGGAGGACAAATTGTTTTCTCACAAATGATCAGACTGCATAGAAATAAAGTCCCATTAACTGGTCTTCCGTCTTGTATTTCATACTGGTTTCGCTCTCATAATATTCTCCTTTCTTCTCTCCACGGCTAACTGTGAGAAGCTGAGGGCTGTGTTGTTAGTTTATTTCTGGCTTGTGTTTCTTCTGATGTTTTGTCTATGAAAGACAAAAGGAAAACAGTCAGTTTAATTTATATGGAATTTACATGGCTGGAATCTAATATGATTAAGTACTTATAAAAAACAGAAGATGACTGGACTATACCTGGGTTCATGCTTTGCATTTCCGCATCCTCTTGAGCACTTTCCAGATTTCTTTTTGATTTTGCTGCACACATAAACAAAATATTAATTTGGTGTGAACCACTCTATCCCTTTACTGATAAACACTCTTATGCAGATGAATTATTATGGATTGAGTTCTGTTCACATTATTACCTCGGTATCTTTTTATAACTAATGTGAGTGCAAGAAGAGCGATTAATCCCACAACGATACCCAACATCCACAGATTATATTTCACAAAATCTACAGAGAAAAAGAGAACAAAAGTGTTAAATCAAGACAGATGTTGCTGTTAAAAAGTAAACTGCCACAATGTTTAGGCAGGAAATGAGTTCTAGGTTTGGTCCAACACATGAATTAATGGATGGATGAGTTCATGGATCAGTGGATACCTTTCTCCTGCCTGGCGGATGTAATAACAACACGGCTCTGTATCAGATGCTGTGTCTCTGCTCCTGAGAAGGTACAAGTGTAGATTCCAGAATGTTCTGAGCCAACAGTGTTCTCCAGGGTTAGTGAAACGTCTCCCTTCAATGCGTTGTCCTCCTCTAGTTCTGCATTATCCCAGAAGCTTCTGGATTTATGAGTCCGGCTGTCGTACGTGAGGATATCTGTGGTTTTGTTTGCTATCGTAAAAGCCCAGACGAGAGAGAAGGACTGAAGTTTCTTAGGAGCTTTACATGGAATAACCAGGTCTTTCCCTTCAAAGCCGGTCATTTCTGAGATGCACATGAGAAAACATTGGTATTATCACCTTTAAAACATATATCATTTTTTTGCACATTATAACTTGATCAAGTTTTACCTTGCAACTGTAATGAAGCTGTCCGTGTGTGCGTGCCGTATTTAGAGGTGATGTTACACACATAAATATAATCAAGGCTGTTGTTTTGCTGTTTTAGGATGCTCTCCACTGTAAAGAGGCTCTTTCCGCCAGGAGCCATGCGGGTGATGGGCTGCAGGGCAGCAGGACTTAACCTGGGTTCTGTGCTCCACTGCACCACCGGTGCTGGATAGACGTCTTTAGTAGAGCAATGAATCAGACCAGAGGGATTGATGTCAATGGAGACTGTCCTGATGGGAGCTGGAAGGCATCAAATGAAAAATAAATAGAAAATTAATAGTTTAAAAATAAAAAATGTTAAATTTAATAAAAATAAAAATAAATAATTCATTTAATAATTAATCAGTAACAATTCCAGAATCGGCCATTAAATGTTTACTATTTTTAGCGTGTTTTATTAGCTTAAGAGTGCTAATCAACTTGCCTATTATTTCATATAAAGAAACTGACAAAAACTATCTAACAGATTGCTCTTTTTTATTAAAAAAAAAAATAAAAAAATAAAAAAAAATCACTGCAATCATTGTGCTTCGGATAAAGGGGGAAAAAACCCTGCCAGCTAACTACACAAAAGAAGCTAAAGGCATTCGCAATTCAGCAACAAATGATAACAATACGAAAATAAAAAGACGATTCAGAGTGAGTGAACTGTCCCAATGAATCAAACTGAATCGCTAACTTTTTGCAGATCCGTTTGATTCAAAAGAGTGATTCATTCGCGAATTACAGCTGATAAAACAACTGATAGAAAACTGAAATATTATCAGGGAAAACTACTATCAGGTAATCTCCATTAACATAAGGATTTGCCAATAATATTATACTGGGGCTTGTGTTTCAGTAAAGAGACTTGCGACGCCCCTGGAATGAACTGAGGCATATTGTAGCCTACGTAAACAAACTGAGCTGAGGAAATTTTAATAAATGAACCTGTTTGGATCGACTTGAATCGATGACTCACTCATTACACCAAAAGACTCGGCACCTACTCTAACAAATCAGAACGAATCTGAATCAACCTTTTTAGTGAACCGATTCACAACATCAATCTTTAACAAAATCTTTAACTGTGCTAACCTCTTGCCAACAACTACTAATCACAAATAATACATTTAATTTAAAATAAATCAAAGTATTCCTGCAAGAGAAACAAACCTTCCACTGTTGCAACAACATATGTCACAGTTACATTGTTGACCACACATTTGTAGCGTCCTTTACTCCTCGTATCTACTTGTTTCACAAGCAGCGATGCGTTTCCCTCAGAGATGCTGTGGCTGGACAGAGACATGTTGCCATGGTTGAACCTCTGTCCCGCCGGCTGCACACTGAATATGAGCGCCTCCTGCTGGAACCACTGGATCTTCACATCACCACTAGTGGGCGTGAAAGAACAGGGAAGAATACAGTCCTTAGAGAAGATGCAGGTCACACGAACCTCTGCAAATCAACAAAAACAAAGCTTTCAGATGTTCCTGCATGTACGAGAATGATTTATAGACCTTAGTCAAGTCAGGTTATAACTTTTAACTTCTTAAAAAATTAAAATACACGAATGCATTAGCATTATGTAACACCAAATAAAACAACATTTGCAAACTAATTATTTTAGTTATATCATTTCCTCTCAAGTTCCGTGATCTAATACAGTGATCATACACTGAGATTAGGTTTGCCATTTAAAAACCATAAGCACCTTAGTACTGAATCATGTTCTTTTTAACATTTTGACATAGCTGGACTGTTAGGTTTGTCATCAGTGTTGATTACTAACTTTCAGGAACAGTTGCTAAAGGCAGGTAGATTTGTAAATCTAGTAACAAAATTGGCAACGTTGTTTGTCATATGCATATGTCTACCCCCAGCTTCCTAACCACGTGCTGCGTGGGTGTGCATGTGTACAAAACATATATACACCAGTATTCAGTTCTGCTGCCCCTATTTGCTGTCTGGCCTTTTCTGCACTGCAAAAAAATGCTCTTGTTCCCAGCCAAAATATCTAAAAATTCTTATATCAAGAAGGATTTTCTAGACAAGTAAAAATTATTGTCTTGTTTTTAGAAAAAATAAGTCAAAATTAAGTGAGTTTTTGCTTAAAACAAGCAAAATAATCTGCCAATGGGATAAGAAAAATAATCTTGTCTTCTGTTTAAAATAAGATTATTTTTTTTACCCCATTGGCAGATTATTTTGCTTGTTCTAAGATAAAACTCACTTAATTTTGACTTGTTTTTTCTGAAAACAAGACAATAATTTTTACTTGTCTAGAAAATCTTTCTTGATATTTTGGCTGAAAACAAGACAAAAAAATCTAAGTAAGAAAAGCATTTTTTGCAGTGTGAGAGTGATTGCATTTGTGTGTTCACCCATAATATCTCTCTGAGGGCATTTATCAGTAATGAGCACTTATGACTGTGATTGTTTAGAGTTCAACACACTCACCTTATCAGAAGATTGTTTGGCTATAAATACAAAATAAACAGAGCAGCGGCAGAGTGCATGATGGCGTTGACCTTTATGTTGTGACACGGTCATGGCTTTGCATGCATTGCAAGTCTGAGATTGCACCAGACTATATCTTTATCTACAGATTTATCGGCACTGATCGCATCTTTAAGTGTGCCAAAATCCTCAAAGCAACAGTTATAGTGTATTGGAACAGTTGTGGTTTTACTACTGTTTCTTATCTTATCTTGATGTCTTGCATGCAACACTTTCCTTTCCTAGTGTCTAGTCTAGATCTATTACAGAGAGTCCTTAGAGAGGTCTTGGCTTGTTGAAAAATTCACAGTGACCGTGTAAGTCACAAATGACGGGCCAGAGTGAATTCTAGCAGACTCACTCATCTCCTTAACTTGCAGACTCTATAACAAGGAGGGGCTCAAAAACCCATTAGCTGAAATTCTGCCTCCACTTGAGGTCTAAGAGTAGCATCCACTTTAATTACATAATAAGGTATATTTATAACGAGCATTCATCTTTCCTGGCATCCTTTCAGTCCAGCCGATGATCTGTTGCTGGAATAATGCACATTTGAAACTGGCAGGTTCAGAAATGAAAAAAAATTTAAAAAACGGATAACGGAAAATTATAATAGTTTTATTTATTATAATAGTTTTATTTATATTTTAGTTATTTTTAGTTAACAATAACAAGAAATCAAAGCACATGCACACACACACACAGTGTGTGTGTATGTGTGTGCGCGTGTGCGCTTTGATTTCTTGTTATTGTTAACTTAAAAATAACAAATATAAATAAAACTATTACAATTTTAGTAATTGAAATAAAGTTAAAATAAAACTATTACAATTTTAGATGAAAGACATCAGAATTCTAAATCTTGCTTTGGCAACTGAAATGCATAAGTTTAAGCTGAAGTATTAAAATGAGTGAAACTGATGTAAAAATAAATAGAAACATTTGAAAAAACAATAAAAATTAAATTAAAAAAAATCATAAAAGTTAATTAAAATTAAAATGGAAACTGAAAATATAAAAAGCTCATTAATAAATAATACTAAAATAACACTACCTAATATATACTGAACATATTATAATTTACATCTAAAGCAATCATGACGGGTAAAAAATAACACTTTTCCAGCACTGGAAAGAATTCCTAAGGAGGAACTACCTAATAACTAGAAAACAGATGTCTGCGGATGATCTTGCCAACATTGAAACTTTATTCCATCCACTTGAATTACGTAATAAGGTATATTCATATAACGTACTACAAGTCTTTCCTGGCATCTTTTCAGCCTGGCAACTGTGACGTACAAACATGAATTGATAAAAAGTGGCAGCTCGAGAGCAAAAATTAAAATAAATCACTCACTTCAGATGAGCGATTCAGAACTTTAAATTGCTTGATTTGATAAAGGAAAGTGGTATTCTTACAAATAAAAAAATGTGCAAAAAGTTATTTCACTTTCACAAAAAATGTCAAAAATAACAATAAAAGTTAATCTTACCTGGAACCTTACACGCCACTAAGGAAAAAATCCATAAAACAACACAAGCGCCATAGTGGGTCCTTGACATTCTCCCTCACAACAAAGTATTGAAGCAAAATAAGACGTGTGGGACTAAACAAGAAGAGTAGACAGAAAGAAAACTGCTGAGAAGATGAGACTCTTCAAAGAGTCTCTCTCTCAGGAACGTAATCAGACCCTGCTCCTCTTTACTGCTTCACAGACAGGCAAAAAAAAAGTAGCTCCTGGTTCCACCTGAATGAGAGTCTTTGTGAATATAAAAACAAAAAAAGAAAGTGAACAGAGAAAGTTCCTCAGGTGACTTTTGAATATTGGCTCTGCTGTGCTGTAAACTTGCTGTGGGTATGAATGACAGAGAAGGAGCAAGAAAGAGAGAGAGAGAGAGAGTGGGAAGACAGGTTTCCACGCCTCTTTCATAGATCATGAGTCACTAAATGGCAGCTGAAACCCTTTAACGCTTACCACATACTCCGGCTACTTCAACATAACCTTCCCACATCCCTCCAGGCCAACCTTTCTGAAGCTCTAGGTCTTTTATCACCACCTTGCTCTTTGTTGAGGGTTCGCTAAATATAGACATGCTTCAAACGTCCTTGCAACCTTCTTGCCCAATTTGCCAAAGAGTGTGGTAAGCATGTGTGCTTAACTAGTGATGGATTGCACTAACCCTGATGGTCAGTAAAGGTTCTTTAGACGTCAGAACATGAAACAGTCGTTTCCTTCCTGAAAGGAGCCCTGTAGATGACCCAGTACATTATTCTGCTTGACATTCCACACTCAGCTCCATAGATGCGTAATGCTTAGGAGTTTAAACTTGCAGTATTTACAGACTTTGACAGGTGCAAGTTGTCATACCAACCTTACAGGTTCACCAAATGCACAGACATGAGATGTGAGGAAGTGCTTTTCTTGCCTGAGCTGATCGAGTGCGTGTGGTCAATGTGTTTGATGACATGGCAGTAAATACATTCTTCTTGGCTTCAATCATTTATATCCAAAGAATGACTGTTTGCAATGTCATTTTGCAACTGATGCAATCTGATCCATTTGTTATTGTTGAGTTATGTATCCATGAGTTAGTGTTGTTAATATCTATCCATCCATCCATCTATGATAGACTGTATGACCTTAAAACATTTAAACTTCAACCTTTTAAAACTAAAACTTAGTTTAAAACTTTTCCTTGACTAACTTAAAAAAAAAGTACTTTATATTTAATTAATATTGCACACTTTGTTATGATGTTTACATATGTTTTGCATCCTAAAAAATAACCTCTTACTTTAAATTTATTCAAACTAAATTCTTATTGGAGTAAGTCCATTCATGTGGCCACGCCCCCGAGCTTTCCAGATATGCAAATAAAGTCATGTAGTTAAGTGGGAACGATCGAAATCTCGTGTTTATGTTTCAATAACATCTGTCAAACCTGACTACAATGGTCTCATTTGAATCCTTTGAATACCATATTGAGCGATGTGATTTGTCTCATTCATTTTTCTGTATGTTTTTACACCATCACACCATATTGTTGTAAAAAAAAATTGAGTAGATGAGTTTTAGATAGCCTATAGTTTTCTAGGACGTCAAAATATGACTTTTTCCTCATTTTTAATGTACAGACAGAAAAATAAGCGATTCCTTGAAATTACGGTGCAAATATTCATTTAGTGGACGTTTATGTTCAATATCTAATAGCTATATCATCTATTTCAAAAGTTTGTGATCAAAACAGTAGGCTGTTAGCTCTCCTGTCATACAGTATTTGGCCACAAGGGGATGTTTGTAGAATTTGTGTTGATAAACTAAAATGAAGTGTGATTGTGGAAATTACCCTTTCGCTGTGATTGTAAAGCAGCTTTTTATATCCTTCTTATAATGATTAATGATCTGAATAGGGAAGGATGATCCTGGTTGAGTGTAAAAGAGCAGCTTCCTCTAGATGCACTGAGGCACGTGCTCGTCTCCCTCAGATGCCAGCACTCTCCTGTGCCCTCAATCAGACTCTAATCCTGGATTAGAGGAGCATGTTACTGCTCTAGGATTACTCTTCTGCTGGCTCCAATTTTATTTTTGATTGTGTGCCACTGTGTTTCATCAGATACTCGATTCGAATACTGTTTATACTCTTTTATATACGTAGAATCTGACTGTCTCTCCTCTATTCCCCTTTCTCGTACTTTTATGTCCCAGGGAATGACTTTTATTAGACTTAATAGATTTACCCCCGCCATGCCCCTGTTTGTTATTAAAACTATTGGATGCTTTTTTCATCATGTGTTCTTGTTTTGCCCTTGTCCCAAACCAAGACAAATATCAAATTCCATCAGAAATGATGGATTAATTGCTACAGAGTTGAAATAATCATATACTATTCTGACATTTATTGTGCAACACTTATTTGCATATAATATTATATAATGAGTAATGTTATATCTAGATTCAATAATATTATATTAAACATATTTTGTGAAAAGTATTTATATGCTGTATTTTTATCTGTCTATCCTTGAACACCCTAACAACTGTCACCCTAGCAATGTAATATAATTTATATATATTATAAATTATATAATATGTAATTATATTTATTGTGTGTAAAATGAAATTATTTATACACTTTTTACACAAGCTGTTGCATCATTTCCATGATTAACTATTTTTCCACAACCAATAAAGACTTTTTGTCAGTGAAGAATATGCATGATTAAATATAAGACATGATGTGTGAAGAAAACAAAGAAAAATAAGATGAATCTCACTTGAACATTTTTATGATGCATATTTTTCAATCAAGAAAAATAATTAAGCATTATTTGCTATATTATGTAAACTATTGTTTACTGTAATTGTAGCCTTATAGCATTATTAAATTAACTTGTTTTTTTTTCCAGATATGTCTTTTTCAGCAGTCATTTCCATGATTGAAAGCTGTGTGTGTGTGTGCTGTAAATTAACTTTTTCATTAAAGAGAAGACATTAACTTTTTTTATAATTGCCTTATTAAATGTATCTGTGTTGTCTTTTATTAAATAAATCAGAATGCTACAGAATCTATACTATACTATACAATCTAGACTAACTCTAGACTTGACTTGATGCATCTGACATGACTTTTATGATTATTTACACAGACTTTTTAATGCTTCTCAAAGTTGTCATATATGTATTTACACAACAATACATATATTTCCTAGATGTCTTTTAAAGTAAGCCTCTCTATTTCTCTCTCATCCCTGTTCTGTCTCCCTCTATCCCTCCCTTTTCATCTCTCTGTCATCTCTTGATGTTCTCCATGACTGTAATCCTCCATGAAGCGAGTTAAGATCTGTCTCACAGATTAGCCTGACGGTGGATCTACACATCAATAGCTAATAGCAGCATGACACCTATTTATCTGCACAGCCACATACAATTACAGAAAAAACACTGCCAATTTATGCCTCATTTACAGCTAGAGCTTATTCAGAATGTAGAATGTAAACACACATAACACTAGTAACAACGTCCTAAATTTGTGTTGACAGACACGGGAAGATCAGTAAATTATTCTGTAACATCTTACTTACTTACCTTAACAATATTGCGCAAAACAATACCATTTTTAACACTGATAATAAAAAGAAATGTTTTTGAGCACCAAATCATATTAGCATGATCAACATGTTAGCATATTAGCATAGATTTATTCTGTCAGAGATACAAAGCCAGTTAGTCAAGTTGTCTGTTTCAGCAATGAATTTGATTCTGAAGGAAAAATTCTGGGATACTATTCACAAAAAAGAGGGCTAGTTGCTTTTTTTTAGCCAACCTGATGGTAGAGTTAGCTCTGGTTGTGATGCACCTCCCCTTCCCCTTCCCTGTGGAGTTTATGGGTTACTGAAAGATTTCAGCAGCTGCATGTAAGAAGATTAGAGAGGAATTAACGTCATTCCTTTGTCATTATAGAAATAAATTGATATTTGGTTTTAATCGGAGGGAGGGGGACATGGTCAGGAGAGCAGACAGGCTTTTAGGCAGGGTGGGAAACGCAGACCGGCAGCCGTATACACACTAACACATGCACAAAAGCAGAGCTCAAAGGATTTCAAATGGGACCGTGTAACTTTTGCTGCCCTGCGTGGATCTAAGGGCCTTTTCTGTGTCGGAATGGGAGGCACTATGAGATGGAAAGGATGCTGGGTAAGGAACTCCAGAGAGTTAGACTGATTCCACGCCGTCTCTCTATTTCTCCCGCATCAGATCCTGGAGCTCAGGACTCGGTCATGAACTTTGCTCTCTCTGTACTGAGGCTGGTGTGCCTGGCCTGGCTGTGGCCCGTCGCTCTTCTCAAAGGAAGCAACACGCAAAACCAGCGCAGGCACAAGGACGTCTACCTGGGAGAAAACACTCGGCACAAACATGGAGGGTGAGGATGCTTTTGCTGGCTCCTAAATGCATTTGCAGAATGCTCTGGTAGTTGAAACGTTGCTTTGTATATAATCAATCAGGTCCATTCTGTTTAAATACCCGTGTCAGCCTGTTTACACTCTTGGTTTTATTTATTGTGGTCTCGGCCCTGTGGATTAATGTGTAAGGGTTTATTTGAAGCCCTGTACTGTGTTTTGACCCATACTTTGGAGTTGTTTGATTAGTGTTTGAAGGGGTAATTAATTGTGGATAAAGGAACTCTGTAATTAGAGCTCATGGTTGAGCTGGGTATGTGAGGTAAACAACAAAAACAGCACTGGGTAGCAATTTAGTCTTTTAGTGCTGATCCAGAGGGAGGTCATTCTCAGGTAACAGTGAGAGTTTCAGAAAAGTATTATTATTTTCTTCTATGAATTGGATAAATACATTTTTTTTTTAAATGTATATTTTTTTATTTAATGAATCCGGAAAATTTCTTCATATTAATACTGTACACTGTGCCCTATTTTTACACATAAAAAAAAAAAAAAACTTAATTTAATTAAATAAATAAAATGCAATAAAATAAAATCTTAACCCTAAACTTAGACTTAAAGTGTTACATTTTTGGAATAGTATATTGGAGTTGAACTATTGAGTTTGTTGTGATCAATATAAGTGTGAACATAACATAGTATGACAAAAACATATTAAAATACTGACAAAGAGAAACTTACAGTCCCTGAAATATGATATCAAAAAGGTTGGACAGAGTTAAATCTATGAAATGATGTGAATGTTTATCCTATTAAATCATATTAGTAAGTCAGTGGGACCTGGAAATGATCCAGGTCAAATTAAAATAGGAAGCAAAATATTTTAATAAGAGGCGTATTTAGTCAGAGTTTGATTGTATTGCTGGCTTTTGATTAGAAAAGTGTCTCAAGAGAGTGTTAAAATGTTTAACACTTTATGTATAATGCATTATAAAGACATTATAAAAGCATTATAAATATGTTAAAATGCATAAGGTCTAAAAGTATAAATGACACTTTCTAAAAGCAATGAACCGAGTATTATAATGTACTATAACTGTGGTTACAATTATTCACGAGTTTATAAGGTGCATTACAAGGCATGATAATGCATTTAATATACTTGTATAGTGCATAAAGGCTTTAAGTAAAGTATTACCGAAAACTGCTTTCTGGATTGCTGCATACTAAAGTTGAAATTAATTTCTCTAAACAACCCACTCTTCCAAATTTCTAGCTTTGGTCAGAGCTGTTTTTTTTTTAACCCAAACTTAACTTTGTGTATGTTATTGTTTATATCTGTTACATAATTTTTTTTTTAAATCCCCATTTTGTCTCCTTCCAAACAGACGAATAGACTTCAAAACGAAGAAGTCTGACAGCACCAAATCTCTGCTGATTAAATCAGAGCAGCTCTTGCGAATTGAAGATCACGACTTTGCCATGAGGCCTGGTTTTGGAGGTGAGGAAATCTTTCCATTCGAAAGCCACTTATGAATTACTTTCGGTTGTATTCTCAAAATACATACTTGTTGCATTTATATATTTCAAGCATCACGTGTTATCTTAGTGTCATGACGGTTGATTTGAATGATATTGCCTGGGAATGCAAGCTCATTCCGCACCGTTGGCACGAATACATGGTGTGACATACAACAACAGCACTAATACAGCACAGAGAGGCACTGCAAGGACAGCTGGGATAATTTCAGGAGATAAAGAGAGGGGGAAAAAAAGAGAAACAATGATGTGATTACCCAAAAATCTGCTGATGGGAATCGTGATGCCTCTTTCTGATGGAGATCACTACTTCACACTATGCCAGCAATTAAAATGATCACTATTATGTAAGCAGCAGATGAAAATCTATAGATCTTTTCTATAAAATAAAATTATACAGAACACTATATTCTCTGAAAATCTCATTCTCGCATGCTTTTTAAGCTGCTTACTTTGTATGAAACATGCTGTGCTGATATAGAGATATCATGCATACTTGCTGCTGTTATTTGCTAGTATATGTCCATTGAGAGAACTCAAAGAACAGGGTTAAGCACTGCGTTCTGTTACACTGGCTGAACTCAAGATCAAGAGCTTTAAAAGTCACCGTGGGCCAAATGACCAGAATGTGACTCTGCCACTGAGATTGTCAAAAATATAGGTTAGAATGTCATATGCGATGCGTCCAAATCAGAAAAAAAAACAAAAAACAAAAAAAAAAACACTCTGACCCAGATTGGTAGTAGTGCCAAGCAGACAATACACTGAGGACAGATGTGTTTTATACACAGTAATCTGCATTATAATCCCAGCGGCTCTCTGAGAAGCCTGAGAATGTAGCTAAATCTTACAAGCTAGGCAAAGGTCGCTGTTTTTAAAATAAGAATATAGAGTGGTATGCTGTTTTTCAATCAAATCAAATCAAATAATCTTCTTGCCTGGGTATTTCAGTTCTATATGCGAATTCGGGTTCATTTAGGTGTTTCGTAATGTATTTGTGAAGCAACGACTCTGTAAGAAAGCTATAATGATCGTGTGTGGTCATATATGTTCATGTCCATGTTATTTGTCAACTACAAATGTACTGTTTAGCATTTTACTATTTCAAGGTGCTTTAAATAACAACATGGTATATATGTCCAAAAATGAGGGTATAGTACCATAGTACTTTTCTGTTATTTTGTCTGCTAATCCCTACATGTGAACACTGAGATTGAGTTTTATTTCAGTCCAGATTAGGGGAACATGATGGTTCTCTGAAAACAGTGAGAGGCTGATAATCACACCGAGTCATGTGCACCGAGTTAAGTCTCTGTTTGTACCAAGCTTAACATCGTTTTTCAGATTTTACGTGGTTGATGACGCAGCCGTGAGACATCTATTTGACTTTATATCTCATTTCTTTATGTTAGTCAGCTCTCTGGAATTTTTCATAGCAGTTTTAAGGCTCTGTGGTAGAATCAGATTTTTAGATGCAGAGGATAAGAATCAGACACTTGAAATTCTTCTCTTATACTCAGAGAGATTGCAAAAGGTCTCCATGTGTTTGTTTAATGTGACGCAGCTGTGACTTGCAGATTCCCTTGAAGAAAAACAGCCGACACAAGCAGTGCTTGATGCAGATAGACACAACTATGATAGCTAAACCTACGTTTGTTATGTCATTCTGTTATGACAATGCAAATTGCATATAGTCCTTCTCTCACAAATATTTACTCCTTTGATTTGATTACTGCTTCCACTGATGGATCTCAGAAGTAAATAGTTGGTGATTTGAAAGTTTGATAGTTTAGCATTACATGCTACATTGTAAGGAATGTGTTTTTCCAAGTTGCGTTAATGATTCTTTTGAATTTGAGGAAGAAATATTTGGAAAACAGAAATGCAATTGTGTTGGCATGTGGGATTATTTCAGTAATAGATGAAAAAAAAAAAAACAAAGAACACAAATGTGGTAACATATACTTAATAAAAAAACTCATAATGTGTATCTTTGTCTATATATTAGGTACACTGATTTAGGTCTTTCTGGCCTTAACATAAGGCTTTCTGGGAGCTGGACATGACAAATGAATGACTCACAGTTCAGTAAATGAGTCAGATTAATTGAGAAACTATTCCAACTGAATCATAAATGATTCACTGGAAAGGACAGGAATCGGAGAACAGTATGTTTTTGATTCACTAAAAAAACTAGCTTGTAAGAGCTTGTGATGTGAATCAGCCTTCACTGGTCATGCCGTATGTTTTGTTTTGAATAGCAGGCAACGCTTTCAAAGTAGAACCGTTAACAAAACCGAATGTCATGAAAATCAGTCGTTTATGGTTTGATTTATGGATCTCATTCTGGAGCTAAGAACCAGTTTTGGTTGCCAAACCTATAGAGGTAAAAGGTTCATCTGAACGACAAAGCTCAGATCATTTGATTTTAGATGAGTTTGAAGAGAAATGTGAGTTTAAACTGACTTTAGTATATCTTTAGACTTTAGAAGTGACTGAAACTTGAGCAAAGACTGTGAGGTCACCATTGAGAAACAACTGAGATATTAAAGAGATTTATTTGATTAGATTTTTTTATGTGTGATCTTCTCCCAATTCTGTTTCTTTTCCATCTGTGACACTGAGTCCAGGTTCGGCTATTCCAGTGGGCATCGATGTGCAGGTGGAGAGCATTGACAGCATTTCAGAGGTCAACATGGTGAGTGTCTCCTCTTTTATAAATTACTTTTAACCTTTGACCGGTCAGTTAGATCCTCACACCCTCAGCTCCTAGTGCAAGTCATCCATCAAGCTTAAATCCTCGACCATTTAAAACGATTGGATTCACGACTGAGGCAGAGGTCAAAGGTTAAAACAACAAAGACTATGAATGCGTGCAGAAACACATGCTAAATCCATAGACGTGTTCATTCAGCATACCTTTATGTACCTAAGTGTCATTTTATATTATTTTATTTGCAAATAATATAAATGGAAGTATGAGAATTATATAGTAAAAACAAAGGTTTGGCTCCAGTTATAATCATATATACACAGTGACATTTAAAGCATAAAGGAGTGGCTTATGCAAACTGACAAAGTCTTTTTCGTGTCTTTTGTGGGCATAGGACTTTACCATGACCTTGTACCTTAGGCATTACTGGCAGGACGACAGACTAGCCTTCCCCTCCAGCAGTAACAAAAGCCGAACGTTTGACGCTCGTCTGGTGAAAAAGATCTGGGTGCCAGACGTCTTCTTTGTTCACTCCAAGCGTTCTTTCATTCACGACACCACCATGGAAAACATCATGCTCAGAGTGTATCCAGATGGAAACATTCTCTACAGCGTCAGGTACCGCATGAAGCCGCTTTCCTGAAACCAGATGTTTTTACAACAGCTGTGAAACTAGCAGTTACCCTGAGGCATTTTGCTGTGTTTTAAGATTTCACAGGAAAGGAAATAAGATGTTTTCGACTCTTTACTTTGAAGTAAATTTTGTCATGAAAGCAAGAGTTCACCCAAATCTAAAACTTCTGTCATCACTTACTGTCGTTCCAAACCTGTATGACTTTCTTTCTTCTGTGGAACACACAATTTGACGTTTCAAAAAAAAATCCCTTAGGTTTTTTCCATACCACAACAGTTCATAATAACTTAGACTCCAAAAAAAGTCTTATGAAGTCATACAGTAGCTTTGAGTCAGTCATAATTTTGAACTGATTCTATTTAGTGAGCCAGAAGAATCAGTTCACACAGTGGACTAAATGATTTGTTCAGTGAGTTGAACTTCAGAAGCAGATCAGACTGATTTATGAATGTTCTTTCCAATGAACCGAGTTGGTTCATGAATATTACTCAACTTTTGTTTTGGGATCATGTTGCATAGGTCAACTGTTCAATGGAGGAGAGGATTATGAGAGAACAGTCATTTCAATTTTAGTTGTGTGGTTTCAGATTTAAAATATAGCCTATAAGCTGTAGTATTAGTATGTTTTTTTTGTTGTTGTTGTTATTTATATACTATTAGAAATATTATTTTGAATTGCCTTTTTGATTTTGAACTTCTATATTTTAAAATTTTAGTTTATTTGTTAATCATTTATTCATTTATTTCAATGTTTTCAAATAGTTTTTGTTTATTTTTATTTCAGTTTTAGTTATTTCAGTGATTATTTGAGATATTTATGTGACCGAATTCCCATACTTCAACTGACAAATGAGGTGTGGTTTTCGTTTAAATACTTCTGAACTATAGTTGGACAAGAATTTTTTTTTAGAAGATTTAGCAGCATGCGCTGCAAGTGTAGACGTGTGCATGGTCAGGTGTGCCTGAGCCAGTTTACAGTATGTGCAGGATCGGTTTTCAGTTCAGTTCACCTGAATTGTTTCCTTGATTTGATGTTTTGCTAAGCTCAATATCACATGTCACGATTTTGAAGGGACTTTTTCAGTCTCATTGTAAGTGATTTGTTAAGGCTGTACTGAATTGTGAATTGCAGAATCACAGTGACGGCTCTCTGCTCTATGGACTTCAGCAGGTTTCCTCTAGACACACAGAACTGCTCTCTAGAGCTGGAGAGTTGTGAGTATGACCGTCTGTGTGTGCATGTACACTCATCAGTGAGTACTATCAACAGAGCACAAGGAAATCATTAGCCAAAGCACTAGGCTCTCAGTATACCTGTAAACATATCCTCAGTGTAGCCTAATATTGTGTTTAAGAAATAGTTCACCCAAAAATGACTAATTTTGTCATTGTTTACTCGCCTTCATTTCTTCTGAAATTTAATGTGACAATTTAATGTTTTGAATTTTATATTCATCAAAGAGTCCTGAAAAAAAATGTGTCATGGTTTCCAAAAAAAATTAAAAATACTAAAGAGCACGATAGTTTTCCACATTTATAATAATAATATGTCTTGAGCACCAAATCAGAGTATTAGTGATTAGCATAGTCATTTCTGAAGGATCACGTGACACCAAAAACCAGCCCCAAACTTTTAATGGTAGCGTATGCAGTTACCAGGACCAGTCAAATGTACATAGATTTTCACTGGAAGCACATTCTTCTTGGCATTTAGTATCATTGGTGTCAAACCTGACTAACCTTATGGGTGCATATATTCAAATTTTATAACAATGGCCTGTTTCCTAAACAAAGCTATTGTTACTTTCAAAAGGTTTAGAATACAAATCATGAGTCAGTTAATAATTGTTTTTGGTAGTCAAAATAAAATATAAATATTTGATTAAAAACTTTTTTTTTTTTTTTTTTATGTAAACAACCACTAGAGATATGTTGTCTTTGGACGTAACTAATATAAATAATTAAAAATTACTAAAACTGAATTAAAAATTCATTAATCCTATATAGAAATAATAATAAAACTACTAAAAAATAGTAAAGCTTAAGCTAAAAATAAAAACAAGTAAAAGCTGATTCAAATAATATTAAAAATATTATGATTATGATGACATAATTTTCATTTCTGGGTGAACTACTCCTTTAATAGCAGGGTTTTATGTGTTTCTGGCTTGCTAGTGGTATATCATATATCTCTGATTGATACAGGCTTCATTGTGGCAGATATAAATAATTGCACAGATGGTTCAAAGTTGCATATCTCTGTGTCTTTCACCCATGACACACAGAATTACATGGGCCTCCGCTTCAGAGGAGAGATGGCGGAACTGGTTTTGGATGCTCGGTGTTCTCTCCTCTGAGGAGTGCCGTCCATGTATCTTCAAAGAGAGTTTGCTGTCTCACACCTCCCCACTCCCTTTCCCACGTTTTATTTTTTGCTCTCTTGAAGACGCTTACAATGAGAACGACCTCATGCTCTATTGGAAGAATGGGAACGATTCATTAAGGACTGACGAGATTGCACTCTCGCAGTTTTTTATTGAAGAATTCCACCCTTCCTTCGGGCTAGCCTTCTACAGCAGCACCGGTATGTGTGCTTCACTTCCTCCTGCATGCTTTTATTACCGTACTACCATGTGCTTTAACAAAGCAAGCCAACAGAGAGTCCAAAAAAATAAGATTTCCCAGCATTCTTGACTGAAACGGTTGGATATATGCGGTGCGTTTCTTTCCCTTGATGACATTCTCAGGAAACCTGTTATCCCATATCTTAGATATTTCATTATATGTGGGAAAATTACTAGAAGTTGTTACTAATTTTGGGCTTTAAATGTTTCAATTTTAATAGTGTGCCTTCACTCTTAAAAATAAAGGTGCTTCAAACGGTTCTTCAAACGATGCCATAGAAGAACCATTTTGAGTTCCACAAAGAACCATTCAGTCAAAGGTTCTTTAAAGAACCATCTCTTGCTTACGTTTTTATAATCTGAAGAACCTTATTTGCCACAAAGAACCTTTTGTGAAACAGAAAGGTTCTTCAGATGTTAAAGGTTCTTTATGGAACCATTTAGACAAAAAGGTTCTTCTATGGCATCGTGAAGCACATTTATTTTTAAAAACAGCACGTTCGAAAATTGGGGGTTGGTCATTTATTTTATTTTATTTTTTAAAGAAATTAATACTTTTATTCAGCAAGGATGCATTAAATTGATCAAAAGTGACAGTTAAGACATTTACATTGTTAACTAAAATCTATTTCAAATAAATGCTCTTAATCAAACATTCAATGCATCATGGTTTCCACAAAAATATTAAGCGACACAACTGTTTTCAACACTGATAATAATAAGAAATGTTTCTTGAGAACCAAATTAGCATATTAGAATGATGACTGTATGAAGACTGTAGTAATAGCTGCTGAAAATACAGCTTTGCCATCACAGGAATAAATGACATTTTAAATATATTAAAATAGAAAACAGTCTTTTTAAATTGCAATAATATTTTGCAATGTTACTGTTGTTACTGTATTTTTCATAAAATAAATGCAGCCTTAGTGAGGCAGAAGAGGCTTAATACAACAACATTTAAAAAATCTTACTGATCCCAAACTTTTGAATTGTATGTAAATTAAATTAAATTAAATTATCTATAATATTTCTCTTTCAACCCTGTTTCCATGAAAGTGTTTTGGGTTGAATGTTATGGTAGAAGATTTATGCCAATAACAGATTGATTTATACTTAAACTATTAATAAAATTGAAAATAAATATTTATTTTCTGAATATTTCTATATGTATGAAATGATGTATCTAAGTTCATTATACTGTTAAATATATCAACAGTAATTCATGGGGACATGTGTATTCTGAGAATGTTTTTTTTTCTTTTTAATTTGTAATAAAGTTCAATATTGTTCTTTTTTTAATTATTGTCTTCATATCTGTTGTTAATGTCCCATACTCTGTTTCTCTCAGGCTGGTATAACAGGCTGTACATAAACTTCATCCTCAGGAGACATATATTCTTCTTCATGCTGCAGACATACTTTCCCACAATGCTAATGGTCATGCTCTCCTGGGTGTCCTTCTGGATCGACAGGAGAGCCGTACCGGCCCGTGTCTCTCTAGGTAAACCTCTCGAAGAAACATTCTTATTTTAGAATTTAAGTGATAAGTTGACTTAACTTAAAAAAATTGAGGAAACCCGTTGCCTTAAAATTATTAAGTAAATAATCATTTTTAAAAAAAGTTAAGTGAATTGTCAAGTTCACTCAACTTATTTTTTTTTATTATTATTTACTTAATAATTTTAAGGCAACGGGTTTCCTCAATTTTTTTAAGTTAAATCAACTTATCACTTTTTACAGTGTAGAAATACGGTTAGAAATGATATTCTGCTCATTTGTTCTATTTAACCAGTCAGATCTTAACGTTAGACCTGTGACGAAGTTTCTGTAACATTGCCTCAGGTGGGTTAACAGTGAGCTGTGTGTGTTTACTTTGTTCTCTCTAGTTATTACACTCTCCACGAACAAGAACAAACCGGTTTAGAGAGAACAGAATTAAATTACCTCAAAAATACCATGATAGTCAGGCCAGCAGGCATTAGACACCCAGCCAGGAAGTTGCTCTTTTCATACACGTCAATGACATCATAGTAAAAGCCCAGTGAGAGTCACAATAGAAGAAGTGGTCCACACAATGTGTCTTCCTGTATGCTTTCTTAAGAAGAGCTCTAAGTGTTGCAACCTACACTGTGTGTAAGAATTTGGAATAAACAGTGACTAATTTATAGAACATTTGTACTGAATGTCATTTTCATTTCCTTTTACACCCAGTTTGACTGTCCATAATCTGCTGGGGACTCTTGTGTGAGATGCAATAGATGGAAACATTCATGTTTGAACTTACGGACTTCCTCTTAACATGTTATCTTTGTTTCCCATGAACCCGCTTCTTATTCATTACTCTGCCCTCTCTCTTTCTGCTTCTTTTGATCTGCTACAGGAATCACAACAGTGTTGACCATGTCTACTATAATAACAGGCGTCTCAGCGTCAATGCCTCAGGTGTCTTATGTGAAGGCGGTGGACATTTACCTTTGGGCCAGTTTCCTTTTTGTTTTCCTGTCAGTCATTGAATATGCTGCTGTGAACTACTTCACCACGGTGGAAGAGATGAAGAAACTTCGGAAAGGAAAGGTCAGGGTCACGGATTGATCAGAGATTATATATGGTGATATTTGCTCTGGTAACTATGACCAAGACTGAATTTTCCCTTTTAAGCTACACATCGCCCCCCATTGGTCATTTTAAGGCAACACCAATTCAAACAAAATTTACCATGGTAACCATAGTTTCTGTCAAAATACAATAATAATAATAATAATGATAATAATAATAATAATAATATAATTATTTATTATTCAAAATCTCTATTATTATTTTAATTTTGTTACAATTTTATTTATATATATATATATATACTTTTTTATTAAATATATAGAAATATATATAGAAAACAACAATATACAACAATATAGAAAACAATAATAATAATAATAATTAGTAGTAGTAGTAGTAGTAGTATTTAGTATTAGTATTATTATTGTTAGTAGTAGTATATTGTAGTATATATATAGTATATTATTCTTCTTGTTTTATATGTATATATTTATATATACATTTAATTACAGTGGGGTGGGAAAATTATTTGATCCCCTGCTGATTTTGTACGTTTGCCCATTGACAAAGAAATGATCAGTTAATAATTTTAACGGTAGGTTTATTTTAACAGTCAGAGACAAGAATAACAACAAACAAATTAAGAAAAACGCATTACAAAAAAGTTATAAATTGATTTGCATTTTAATGAGTCAAATAAGTATTTGATCCCCTATCAATCAGCAAGATTTCTGGCTCCCAGGTGTCTTTTATACAGGTAAGGAGCTGAGATTAGGAGCACTCTCTTAAAGGGTGTTACCTGTATAAAAGACACCTGTCCCAGAAGCAATCAATCAATCAGATTCCAAACTCTCCACCAACTAGTAGTAACACACTACGCCGTCAAGGACTGAAATCCTGCAGCGCCAGCAAGGTCCCTCTGCTCAAGAAAGCACATGTACAGGCCCTTCTGAAGTTTGCCAATGATTCAGAGGAGAACTGGGTGACGTGCTGTGGTCTGATGAGACCAAAATCGACCTCTTTGGCATCAGCTCAACTCGCCGTGTTTGGAGAAGGAGGAATGCTGCCTATGACCCCAAGAACACCATCCCCACCGTCAAACATGGAGGTGGAAACATTATGCTTTGGGGGTGTTTTTCTGTTAAGGAGACAGGACAACTGCACCACATCAAAGGGACGATGGACGGGGCCATGTACCGTCAGAGCCAGGGCATTGAAAATGGGTCGTGGATGGGTATTCCAGCATGACAATGACCCAAAACACATGGCCAAGGCAACAAAAGAGTCAGTGGCTCAAGAAGAAGCACATTAAGGTCCTGGAGTGGCCTAGCCAGCCTCCAGACCTTCATCCCATAGAAAATCTGTGGAGGGAGCTGAAGGTTCGAGTTGCCAAACGTCAGCCTCAAATCCTTAATGACTTGGAGAGGATCTGCAAAGAGGAGTGGGACAAAATCCCTCCTGAGATCTGTGCAAACCTGGCGGCTATCTACAAGAAACATCTGTGATTGCCAACAAGGGTTTTGCCACCAAGTACTAAGTCATGTTTTGCGAAGGGATATAATACTTATAATACTCATTAAAATGCAAATCAATTTATAACTTTTTTGAAATGCGTTTTTCTGGATTTTCTGTTGTTATTCTGTCTCTCACTGTTCAAATAAACCTACCATTAAAATTATAGACTGATCATTTTTTTGTCAGTGGGAAAACGTACAAAATCAGCAGGGGGTCAAATTATTTTTTCCCCACTGTATATATTATATATAAAATTATTAATTATAATTGTATTAAAAAATTAAAATAACTTAATAATAGAGATTTTGAATAATAAATAATAATGAACAGAGATTTTGATTATTAATTTATAAATAGTATATTATAAATACATTTATATTTGGATAATTTTTATATCAAATTTAAAGTCAGCACAAATTCATTGGCCTAACAAAATTTACCTTGCTAACCATAGTTTCTGCCAAATAATAATTAATTAATTAATAATATACATATAGTTATTTTATTTATGTTGTTAAAAATACAAAAACAGAGAGATTTTGAAAGAAATCTTAATTAATAAATATTATATTATAACATGTATTTAAAAATATAATAATAACAATAATAATAATTATTATTATTAGCATTATTATATATATATATATATATATATATATATATATATATATATATATATATATATATATATATATGTGTGTGTGTGTGTGTGTGTGTGTGACCCTGGACCACAAAACCAGTCTTAAGTCGCTGGGGTATATTTGTAGCAATAGCCAAAAATACATTGTATGGGTCAAAATTATTGATTTTTCTATTATGCCAAAAATCATTAGTATATTAAGTAAAGATCATGTTCCATGAAGATATTTTGTAAATTTCCTACCGTAAATACATCAAAACTTCATTTTTGATTAGTAATATGCATTGCTAAGAACTTCATTTGGACAACTTTAAAGGTGATTTTCTCAATATTTTGATTTTTTCAGATTACAGACTTTCAAATGGTTGTATCTCGGCCAAATATTGTCTTATCCTAACAAACCATACATCAATGGAAAGTTTATTTATTCAGCTTTCAGATGATGTCTAAATCTCAATTTCAAACAATTGACCCTTATGACAATATAATAAAAATAATAACAATAATAATTACAAAATAAAACAATAACAAAATTCATTCGATTTTGTTTTATTAAAAATGTAAAAAATTCTTGCAATGAAGGAAAACCCATATTAATTTATTTTTGCTTTACAGTAGTAACAGCTCAAATCAAATGATTTGTAAATGGTATTTTACATTGACTTCAATGTATAATTTACAAATTAATATACTTTTTTTTTTTTAAATCACTGTTGTTTGAACTCCTTAACATATATTTACTTTCTTGCTTATCTCTTCCTACCAAAGCTTCCAGTTTCCTACGATGCAACCCAGGCTATGGCCTACGACGGCTGTTTTCACGATGACATAGATGTATCGCCTTTCCCCGAGCTCCCCACCACACCCAGCACGACGCGGACCATCCCGGCCAGAGCCTCCTCCACCGAGCCTCCGCCCACCGAAGGCACGAGACTCTGGAGGAAACGCTCAGTCGGCAAAAACATCAGATTCATAATGAGCAACAGCTACATGATTGACTCGTACTCTAGAATCATCTTTCCAGTGGCGTATCTTCTCTTCAACATCATCTACTGGTGTATCTACTCCTGATCGCGTAGCTTGAGTTTTTTCTGATCAGTCGTTGTAATAATATTGCACAAGACATTTGAACTTTGGGCCTGTGATGGCTGTCAAAATGAACGCTCTGACAATAAGCACAAGTGACCTCTCAAAGTGGACAGTTTTGTTTAAGTGTAACTGGACAAAGATCCAGATGGAGATATGGAAATCTCTTAAATGTTTTGCATTTCTCATAGCATTTGAAGGAATGTCTTTTGTCATGAACATGCTCCTTGTGTTTGAGAGTTTATCTCATTCAAGGATATACTGTATAAACAGCTGCTTACCTGACTCTTGTGACCGTTCTTATGGGATCCATCCACCACCCCAGCTTTATCTTCTAGAATTCATTAGATCCGAGAGCAGAAACTCGAAACCAAGCCAACCTTCTTTAAATACTCAACAATTATAACTTTCGAATAAATTAAATTAATTAACCTTCATGCTAGTCTCGCATATTAGGACTTTTGACTCCTCAAAGTTTAGGCCATGTTTTCCTGTTGGAACCACGCACTTGAACAGGAAGTATAGCTGTCTGAGTGGCATGTAAAGGGACCAATCACAGTTCAGCGTTTCACCCATGTTCACCAAGGTTGCATTTATTTGATTAAAAATACAGTAAAACTAATCATGTGAAATATTGTTTTAATATATTTGAAATGTAAGAAACATTTAATGTGCAAGAAACATTTCTTAGCAGTAATGATGAAAACAGCTGTGCTGCTTAATTTTTTTATGGAAACTGGACATTCATAACAACAGCATTTTGTTGAAACAGAAATCTTTGGCAACAGTATGTCTTTACTGTCATTTTTGATCAATTTATTGCATCCTTGGTGAATAAAAGTATTAATTTCTTAAAAAAATGCTACTTAGCTGTGGGTAGATCTGAAATCTGTGAAAGCATAACACTAGACAAAGTATGCAACAATATAGTTAAAGAAAAATGTGAATAGACAGACTTTCATGTGTCCTAAAGATAATAAAATGGGATATATTTGCTATTAACTGCCTCAAACAAACTCTTGAACATTTTGTTTCAGTAGAAGCCTTGCTCCTTGTAAATATAACTTTTATATCCTGGTGGATTAAAAGCCTGTGCACTCTGATTCATGGAAACGGTGTAGCATCCAGCCAATCAGATTGGAGATTGTGCTTTTGTATGCCTAATAAGCAACACACACCAAAAAAAAAAAAAAAAAACTTCAGAACCTTCATAATACTATTCACCATCATTTGTTTTGATTACAGTATGTTGCAGATTGAATGCACATGTGTGTTTGTGAAAAAGTGTGTTTGTGAAGAAAACTATCAACCAGACACTCTACAACTTGTATTTCTTTTGTTATACTCTTATGTTATACATTTTATTATTTTGACAAGCTATAAAAATACAAAAATAAAATACATGTGACAACATACATGATTTTGAATGTTCCAGACTCAAAAAGATATATAAAATCATTTACCCATATTTTAAGCACATCATTTCATTTCATACACAATTATCCAGTTTGTTCACTACTCACAGAAAAATGATGCAACCTAAACCATCAGAGAATTTTTTTGTTGTTGTTGTTGGTTTAAGAGGTTTTGCATTGCTGTGGTAGCTTCATTATTTAATTGCATTAATTAAAGTGCTTTGTTTGAAGTAATATTTCTGTTGTATATACAACACGCAATACTTAGCAGTGAAATACAGTGTTTCATTAGACCATACGAAACACATACATGCACACACGCTCATACCGACTGTGATCAGTTCATTCATTATGACCTCTGACCTCGGTACTGGTTGTTGATCTCATTCAATACCATGTCAGAACCTGAGCTGGGCGCTTCTGCTGCAGTTATTATCCTGTCGTTCATCGGGTTGCCTGCAATCACAGACAAACAGCTCAAATTTTGCACGTCTTTCACAATAGAACTAATCTGATTATTCAAATAGCTTAACGTTCAGATTTAATATTGAACTATGTTTACAAAAATGAAAATTTGCTAAAGTCATGCGAATTACTTGTGGATTATTGTGATTTTTTATCAGCTATTTGAACTCTCATTCTGACGGCACCCATTCACTGCAGAGCATCCATTGGTGAGGAAGTGATATAATGCTAAATTTCTCCAAATCTGTTCTGATGAAAAAACTCTACATCTTGGATGGCCAGCAATTTTTCATTTTGGGGTAAACTATTCCTTTAATAATTGGTTCTGTTCTGTCTAGTTTAAAGATCAGTTAGCATCACCTGCTGTTTCAACTAGGAATTTCAGGTAATAACCACATGGAAGGATGATTAACACATATGGCAAGCCGTTTTAACTTTTATTCATTCTCAGGATATGACTTCTTGATATCAACAATTCAATTTTCACTAGTTAAAATGTTCATTCTTGATATCAGGAATTAGATTTCCACTAGTAACAATGGCTATTTTTGATATCAGCAATTGCATTTCCACTAGTAACAATGTTAATTCTTGATATCGACAATTACATTTTCACTAGTTAAAATGCTAATTGTTGATATCAGCAATTAAATCTCTACTAGTAAAAAATATTATTCTTGATATCAAGAATTTATATCATGGTAATGGCAATAGGCAAGGCGTTTTAACTTTTATTCATTTGCAGGAAATGAATTCTTGATATCAACAATTCAATTTTCACTAGTTAAAATATTAATTCTTGATATCAGGAATTGGATTTCCACTAGTAACAATGGCTATTTTTGATATCAGCAATTACATTTCCACTAGTAACAATGTTAATTCTTGATATCAACAATTCAATTTTCACTAGTTAAAATGCTAATTGTTGATATCAAGAATTAAATTAAAGATATCAACAATTTAATTTTTGATATCAACAATTGTATTTTCACTAGTTAAATGTCACCATAGGCTGCCATTCAAAATCAATTGTTGATATCAAGAATTAACTTCTTACTAGTTGAAATTCCAATTTCACATATCAGAAATACAATTCTTACTAGTAAAAATGTCTATTCTTGATATCAACAATTTAGTTCTTGATATCAACAATTTAGTTCTTGATATCAACAATTTAATTGTCACTAGTGACAATGTTCATTTCTGATATCAAGAATTAAATTGTTGATATCAAGAATTAAATTGTTGATATCCTCCCAATTGTTGATATCAGAAATACATTTTCAGATATCAAAAATGAACATTGTCACTAGTGACAATTAAATTGTTGATATCAAGAATTAAATTGTTGATATCAAGAATTTAATTGTTGATATCAAGAATAGACATTTTTACTAGTAAGAATTGTATTTCTGATATCAAGAATTAAATTGTTACTAGTAAGAAATTAATTCTTGATATCAACAATTGATTTTGAATGGCAGCCTATGGTGACATTTAACTAGTGAAAATACAATTACAGATATCAACAATTTAATTCTTGATATCAACAATTAGCATTTTAACTAGTGAAAATGTAATTGTCGATATCAAGAATTAACATTGTTACTAGTGGAAATGCAATTGCTGATATCAAAAATAGCCATTGTTACTAGTGAAAATCTAATTCCTGATATCAAGAATGAACATTTTAACTAGTGAAAATTGAATTGTTGATATCAAGAAGTCATATCCTGAGAATGAATAAAAGTTAAAACGGCTTGCCATAAACACAGCCTGTCTAGCAGGTAATACTCACTGACACCTAAGGGCGCATCAGATGCCAAGCTGTCATGGTTCAGGAACGTTGAGCTAGAATTGTTAGAATTCGCCGAGCGGAATGAAAACCCTCCTTTTTTGGTGGCTTTGTTTATCTTTTGAGTTGCTGTGCGACTCCATTCTGTTACATAAAAGAGAGAAGGCCAGTAATTAAATAAATATGCTACATAAAACCAAGTCAGTCATTTGCATGAGCATCTAAGGACCTCTTACCTGAATTTTCTGCCAGCCTCAGGCTGCCACAACACAGGTATGTCCTCCATTGTCGTCTGACGTTTTCTTTCATGGCACAATGGAACACAAATATGAAGAATCCTGCGAGGGAACAGGTACATTAGCATCAGCATTCCATCAGAACGCTAAAAATAAACCCTGACATGTGTTACCCTGATAATATTATGGATTCCACAAAAGAGCTCTGACACAGTGGGTTGCGTAATGTGAAACTAATAAAATTAGCACCTAAACACAACAATCCTGACAAATGAACAGTGTTGAAAATGATTACTGTTCACTTGTCTGGATCGAGATTATTTATTTATTTGTTCATACACTGCCATTCAAAAGTAAACACTGTACATTAAATGTTACTTGAGCACCAAAAAGAAATGATCTTCAGCATATTAGAATGATTTCTGAAAGATCATGTGACACTGAAGACTGGAGAATTCAGCTTTGCCATTACAGGAATAAATAATGTAATAATAAGAGAATGCATTTATAGTTTAACAATAA
The DNA here is from genome assembly GCF_012432095.1 of Onychostoma macrolepis. Taxonomy (NCBI): domain Eukaryota; kingdom Metazoa; phylum Chordata; class Actinopteri; order Cypriniformes; family Cyprinidae; genus Onychostoma; species Onychostoma macrolepis. The sequence continues at coordinate 17,899,716 of NC_081164.1, read as the reverse complement.
ATGTAGTTCCACAGTGAGTTTACAGTTATCTTTGACATTTCTTAATAACAGAATTTATCAAATCTTTTTTTCCAAGGAAACCACACTTTTCACTTTTCTTTATAATAACTTGCAATGATAAGTAGCGCACATGAATACCAGAGATGTTTTTAAGAAAGTAAATAGGGTAAATTTAGCTTTTTAAGAATGGTAGAACATCTGTGCAAATTGGGACCCACCTTGTAAAGAGTTAAAAATAGCAAACAGGTACATGAAGGGTAGGTTAACAGGACCCCAGGCGAAGAAAGCGAAGCCCCAGGTGAGGCCCAGAAGCACGGTGAGTCCAGCAACACTGCGCATCTCCTGCCAGCTGCTGCGATTCTGCACGTTGTGAGGGTTCTGATGCTTAACGCGACACAGCTGGATCATAACCACGATAAACATGATGAGGTTTATCAGGAAGACAAGACTGAAGTACGCCACCACAGCAACATAGAAGACAATGTCGTTTTTTATCCAGCAGCTGTGGGGAGAAAACAAATTGTATGATAAAAGCATGAAAAGAAATGATCAAATATATTCAGCAGGGTTTAATTTGACATTAAAAGTAAAAAAAAAAAATAGTTTTTGTATTTTCTATCATTTATATAGAATATATTTATTATATATTTCATATCGATATAGTGCTGAGAAAAATCTGAATTGTTACTCACAAATCATTAGTCGCTCCATTTGCATATCTCCCATACGTCACAAGGCCATAGTGGTCTTTGTTAATAGCTATGACTATTATGACTACCACGAGAGGAATGCCTTTAAAGAAACAAAACATTATGAGATCATCTGCCCTCAGACAGACTAAACTATTTCAAAAAGCAGCCATCAAAAGACAAAACATGAACTTGTGCAAGTAACAAATCAGTCACGTACCCCATCCAGCAAGTCCTATCTTGACCATAAAGCGGGTGATGTAGGTGTTGAACACCTTGACGAGGGCCAGATACATGTGGACAGCTTCCAGTGCCATCCAGGTAAAGGACGCCAGGAGGAAATAATGCAGGAAAAAAGCAGTGGAGATGCAAAGACCCACGGCATCTGGGTACAGAGCCAGCCAGGCGTCCAATAGGAACACCAGGTTTAGCAGCAGCAAGGCCAAACACAGCTGAATCAGGATCTTCGACGGAATGTCTTTGCGCAGTTTACTGTCATGAGACAAAAAAAGTCTTATATAGATAGACAGATTAAATTAAAACAAAGGTAAATGGTGAGTCTCCACTGGTCAGAGGGATCCATACCCAAAGGCCAGATATGTGAGCAGGGTGGCAGAGAGGAAAATGGCTGAGATGCCACATCCGATGTACGTAATGTATGTCAGAATGTCAGAATGCGGTCCATTGATGGCAGTCTTGGAAATGTCCTGCCAGGCAAAACACAATTATAATAACATCCCCAAAGAATCTGAATATAACATTAAACAAGGATGTGTCAGGTGATGTAAATTCTTTGTGCTGTAACTCACTAGCAGAATACCGAAGCTGGTAAGGTGATTGCAGGCGCACCGGGTTTCTTCAGCAGAAGAATTAAGCACACGGCACCCAGAAGAATTCCAGCCACCCGAGCCATCTGTGAACCAAAGACCAATGGTTAAAACACACAATTCAAACCACCCCCACCCCTTGCCTAAAAACAGTCTATTCGGTAAAGAAGGGAACATTAAAAGACGATTTATACCATTCAATCCAAAGTCCCAGAATACACAGGTAGCTACATAGTTAGCCTGTGGAGGAATGAAAAGAGATTAAGAAAAGAAAGCAGTCTTTTATTGAAGTACAAATCTTTTTTGTGTTTGTTGTGATATTAATGTTATTTATATTGACCGGAATGGGCCCTGTGTTTCGCAGGGTTATCAGCACTTCCTTCTGTAGACCTGAGATGCTCAGGTTAGCCACACTGCTACCCACAATCCCGCTGTTTAGTTTACGTTCACCCAGTTTTTTGTCCTACACAGAAATATAAAATAAAGAGTGAACAGATTCACATTTTAACACAATAACTACAGCAAAACAAGCATATATTGTTTTGAGATGTGCTAGCCAGATAATAACTATAATAAGTCATAGATCCTATCAGTTCTCACTACACCATTCAGCTACTTCAAATAAGCAGCAGTCATCTTAATTCAAAGCTAACTCATTTGAATCAAAAGCACTGCTCTGTATCAGACCTGGAAGAAGGTGGTCTTCTGGAAGAAGTTGAACTGGACTCTGGATGCGAGCCGCTGCTGTTCTGCCGTGAGGTTCTGTGTGAGGGATGCTGGGAGGACGATTGAACCCAGAGGAGTGGACCGAACCTGAACCATGATGTCTTCAGTCTCCATGCTGGGGTTACTTCGAATCTGTAATCCAAAACACAGCAGAACCAAATCAGCTACTCTGACCCATAAAACCCAAACATTGTACTCATCAACATGTTCGGTATCGTCACTTCATTTGTGTAGTGTAGTGTATACAGCCATGATTAGTATAAAGTGATATAAAATTGATCATTGTCAAAAGTCCATATAATGAAAGCAGTTAGCCTGGCAAAGGCTACTCTGAGATGCTTAAAAATATTAATGTAATTTAACTTAACTTAACTTAATTTAGTTTAATTTAACTTAACTTAATTTAACTTAACTTAATTTAATTTAATCAATTAAACCAGTATAGGGTCAGTCTACATATGAATACAAATTTGTATCTTTATTTTTATTCCCTTATTCTACATTAGCTAGCAAACAGCAGCATTTCCATTATCTATAGTCTGTAAGATGAATGAGAATTAATGATGGAGATGTTACCTGCACATTAGATGTTCCAATTAAGGAGAAGGACGTCTCCTGAAAGTTGGTCCCATCGACTTTCTTCACTGCCAGAGCCAGTGACTGTGAAAGTACTGACTGATTCGTCCCTGATACAACCAGTTTAAGACCCACTGTGTCCACAACCCCAATGGCCCTAGTAACCAGAAACAAACAGCTTGACTGTATACAGTATATCAGACAATATTTTTTACTGAATCTTATGTACAGTTAAAGCTTGATTTTAGGTCACTTTAGGTTACTTTCTAAGTAGGCTTGACTCAATTCTTTTACTATTATGTCATAATAAATGAGACAAAATAGTAATAAACCTGGCCACAGACGAGTATGTCTCACCTCTTTGAGAAAGGAGTCATTACAGCTACAGGAACATCAAGGAGGTTGTTGACAATGTTGACGGAGGTGTTTGCCAGAGCCAGGCTGACGTTGGGCCCAGAGAGGAGTGACTCTAGCTGTGATAAAATCTGCTCCACCTGAGTGGCGTTTAAAGACGAGGCATTTGCACTCAACTTCAACAATCCTTCAGCATCTAATGTACCTGACGTGGTTGAGGACACTATACCAAGAGAAAAAGGAGAGAAAGAGATAAAAATTCAGTCGATTTATGACAGTAACAAGGTGAATCTCATGCAACACTCTGGGTCAAATTTGCAAAACAGTTTTGTCATTACTGTATTACAAGAAAAACATTTAAAAAAAAAAAAAAAAAAAGCACATTATATTTGGTTATTTGTCATTATAATAATGTCAGAAAATGTGTTTTTCTTCATGAAAAAATATTTGTTTATATAAAACAATGTATATTATAATCTATATAATATATGTTGTATATTTCATGTATAATAAATCAATTCATTTTTGGTTAAATTTGACATTGAATGTGGCATCAAATGCACACACATCCTACTGTGTTTACCTGTGGTTGTTACATTCACAGAAGCTGTCTCTATTGTGACTGTAGTGTTAATGAAGGTTGTGTTAGAGAGTGAGTTACTTGTGAAAGATGGAGGAGTTGTGGTACTGTTTTGGAATGTGGTTGCAGATGAATTACAGCTGTCATTCAGGAGAATGACTATACTACCCCCTGAGCTGTACAATGAACAATAAATAAAAGCGTTGTTAAAAATGTGTTTATTAATTTTAGATTTTACTGTACACATGTGGGATGTATATTACTTATAAACACAAATTAAATGAATACGCTTATATTTATATATATATATATATATATATATATATATATATATATATATATATGACACATTGTACCCAAAAGATAATCACTGAGGAAGCTCTACTAACCAGTTTCCATTAAAGTTTGGCTCCATGCAAAAGCCTTCAGAACTGAAATTTGTACTCAGAGATTGCTCCCACATGAGAGTTTGTTGTAAAGGATCCAAAGAGGTATTATAGCAGAAAGCTATGAAAAGCAACATAACCTTATCAGCAGATATATTCAGATATACATCAGATATATAATTATGTTTGCAGAAGACACTTACCAACTCTGCTCACAACACCTTTAAAGATCACATCTTTCTGAGGTGTTAAGATGACCTCTAGAGCCGTGCGAATATCACACAAGTCCATGGCTGTGTCTAGTTTCACTTTAACATTACAAAGGTGTGATCTGGACAGGAAGGAACAGTGTATTAACCGCCCAGCAAAACAAAGTTTAAAATAAAGTTTACCAAAACATTATGCTGCAATGAGACTCCCTTTCACGTACCCATTTAACCCTTCCGTGTATCTACAAATCACTCGTGAGTCCTGCCAGAATCAAATGTTTAGGAGATCTGAACCATTGTATGACTGAAAAACATCTCTTACTTTCATGCATAACATCAAGACATCTTACCTTCTTGTGACTTATGAAAGACTGTGATATGTTACAAACAGATCTAAAATGGAGAAGAGAAAGAGGAGTGTTTTAAAAACAAGTATTTACTACATTCAATAGACATATTCATAGTTTCTGTTGTGCTAGACACACTAAAGTCATGGGTTAGATTTTCAGGAAACACACAATGGTAAAAAGAATTGCTTTGGATTACATTTTCTGGCAAATAAATGAAAGGAAAAAGATACAATAGGAATTGTCTAACTTACGATGTGTTTGTGCATGGTGAGTATTTCAACATATCATAAATCTGTAGACAAATAACAAACAGCAAAATATGGATCAGTATAACTATGATAAATCAGTATTCATAAATGAACATTCAGACATTTGCCTACAATACTAGACATTACTTACTTGGCTGTTATTGTTGTCCATTACAGTAATCACATTGATGTTAAAACTGTAATAGAAGAAATCTAAAATAAAGAAAGAAGTGTAAATATAACCTTTGACTTCATGATTTACCCTTCAATTGCTTTTATATTTGAAGCAGTTATTTTGTGCTTTGACTACATACATATGTGCTAAATTTGTCTTACTTGAGCTATTGCAGTGTGAAGAACAATAACACATTGGCATTGCTTTAGGGAAAACAAGAGAAAATGTAATTAATCATGACACATTGATTATAAATGTCTAGTTGTTCATCTTTTGAAGTATGAGCCAAAAAGGTCTTTAAAGTATGTCACATTTCTGAGTTATGAAATTTAATTGAATAAAAAATGTAAGTTTTATTCAAGAGGATAACAGAAGCCTTACGACTTATAGTGCAGTTATCCTGAGAATCCAGTGTAAAAATCACATTTGTACTGTTTCCACTACAAAATTAAACAAAGACAAGAAAAGAGACAGGAAATAAAGAACATTCAGTAAAAAGGTATTTATTCAAATTAAAATTGTACTCCACTCAAATAGCAATAATATAAGTATGATACACCATCCTTTTCCAGTTTGAGTCTAAACTTACCATGAGATGTTCTGTGGTTTTGTATTACATGCATCAACTTTGACTGTCGGATCACATTTGTCATATTGTCCATCTGAGATCTGTGTTATGTTATCTGCACACACACCTGTGCAAAAACATATCCATTTCACTCAAATATATCTTTTATAAAGATTATAACTTAAAACAGTACAATTTATTTGTATTTAATGCACAATTTTGAAAAACCTTTTAAATCTGAGCACTTTTTCCATTTGTAAACTTAAAAAAAATCGCACTGTATTTGGTGGAAATTGCAGTTCATGTCAACATTTTAAAACAAAACCAACAAGATGGGAAAAAAATGTACACACAATGCTTTTATTCTATATAAAAACAAAATAAAATGTTAATACATTCTTAACAAAAACTTTTTTAATTATTATTATTTGTTGATGTTGTTGATACTATTACTATTATTATTATTTATTTCTTTTATTATTTATTAAAAGACAAGAAGTAGGGGAATTTTACTAACCCACTCTTTCTATTGTTCCCACTATACGGACACTGGCATTTTCTGAATTCATCTCCATCAGAGCGTCTCTAATGCAGCAAACATTGGCAGGTGCACTCAGCTGCAGAAGAATATTGCACTGTGCATTCCTGTCAGAAAACACCAGGATGACGTAAGAGAAGATTATAGAAGTACAATGATTTTGTCTGTTGTTTGAATATGTTTAATATGGATGGAAGCAGCATTTGACACTGACTTTGTACTATTTTTTGGATCACATGTGACCTCCATGTCCTAGTGATGGAAAATAAAAGCAAACATTGTGTATGCTTCTCATATGAAATCTGGTAAAATGCCAAGATGTGCTTCTTGCAATGACAACTGATTCTGTACTTACTTCAAGACTGGATTTCTCTATACTGCAGAACAGAAAGAACACCAGATTAATTTATTAGCTTTTCAAAGCACATTAAATCATGCTGACAGTGGATTCACCCTCTCTGTCTGAAACGAGGTCAGGGAAATAATGGCAACCGAAAGCTCCTAAAACATCACCGATTAAATAAAGGAGGCAACAGCCATTAATGCACGATGACAAAATACATATTTTTTTAAGTTAGAGAAAGTAAACAAATTACATAACCCATAAATATGATTTATGTGTTTGATCGTACTGACATGTCTGAAGGGCCTTAAGTGAGAACATTTATATGCATTTATTCATGAGAAAAGGTCATCACAGTGTGCTGTACCTTTTGCTGGATATCATAAATGCATCAATTGGTACACCGTCAGTGAGATCCACCACAGTCCTAGCCTTTTGTACGAAAACTGCACATGCACTTAGCTTGCTTCCATAAAGCTGCTCAAAATGAAAAATACATGTCAGATGATTGAGTTTAATTATTGCTTTTCAAAAAATTACAGAAAGCTGTAAAGCATTTCCATATTTTCGGACACTGTAATTGTTTTATATACTATTAACTCTCATTATTAAAAATATTATGGTATAAAATGTTTTTATATGAAATATTATGTTAAAATAAAATAAAATAAAGCTTCTCAATATAGAACTTCCTCTAAGTGATTATCATTCCTGAACTTACCCATGTCTGGATCTGTATTTCATTTTCATGTGTTACTGTTACATTAACAGTCATCCAGTAAAATGCTAATGAAGACCAAAAGAGTAGGTTATGCATTGTATTTCTTACATTTAGTAGAAAAAAAGGCCATTATGTTTGCTGAAGTTGTGGTACTTACCTTTCACACAGCTTTGATAAAAATTACAAGGTGTGGGTGCTGTAAGTAGACAAGAATGACTGAATGTTAGATATTAGAAGGGGGTAAAAATGTAAAAAATAACAAGCAGAAAAGTGTAAACTCTAGTTTGGTACACACAGAGATAGTTTTTGTTCACACAGTATATCTTACCGGTCGTTGCTAATGTTTGGTCAGTGGTTGGTGTTGTATCAGTTATATTGGTGGAGGACGATGGTCCGGGCTGAAGATGATAATAGTAATGAGTCTATTAATATGGTGCTTGACAACATACTGTAGGATGTAAATGGAGCTTTGGTGCTAATAATACTGTATTTGTAGTACTTACTGTTCCTGTAAATGTTGTGAAGTTTGTGGTTGTTTCAAAAGCAGTTGTGTTTCCAGTGGATGTGAAGTTTGTGGTTGTTTCAAAAGCAGTTGTGTTTCCAGTGGATGTGAAGTTTGTGGTTGTTTCAAAAGCAGTTGTGTTTCCAGTGGATGTGTATGGTGTGCTTTCCACAGTTCGATTATCAGTGCTGTGTAATTCCGTCGTAAATGTTGTTGCTGGGATGGTTGTGCTTATGTTAGAAGCTGTGGCTGTGGTTTGCACCATTGCTGTTGTATTTTGCTCAGTAACATGGCTTGTTGTTAACGGCACTATTGATGAGTTATTGTCTACTTTGGTCGTAGATAAATGTGTTGTGGTAATGATAGCTGTGGTTCCTCCAGTCACTGTTGTTGAATTTGGGGGTGCCGTAGATGGTGTGATGGCTGAAGTCCCAATTGTTGTGACATTTGTGCTCGATGTTACTGCAGGAAAAAATACAGAAAAGATTAAATTACAACTAATGTATCATAACATGCATCATATTGTAAGAATTTAGACACAACATAATTTGATCTCTATCAAATTATTAGTTGTATATATTGAATATCTAATTGAACTGAGAATGTATGGCATTTATAAATAAATACACAAACAGCTATTGGAAACTTCAAACTTATTTATTTTGTCTATCAAAGAATCAAATATCAATCTCTCTGGTAAGCATCATCAGCCTGCTGTTGTTGCTTTTGTAATGAAGGGCTACTCTTTAACTATCTCTTTCTTTTGTCTGCCCATTTAGCTGAATCATAAGCATAAGTAGAAATTGGCTTTTGTTTTGTTCCAGACTAAAACATGTCCAGCAGGTTGACTGAGATGTATTTGTATGGTTGGTTCAGTTAGGCTATTGTGTTTCAAAGTGATCAGAGCCCATGTTTTACATGACTCAGATACGCTCCTATTACAGGAATACTGAAAAATATAACTTTTTACACTAGGATAGACATGCAGACAATTACACATAGTCTGAAACAAATTACTGCTCGCCCTACATACAATGTATATGGGAAATGTGTTAATAGACAATGCGATAAAAAAAGAGGACAAAATCTTGGATTCAAAATCTGGAAATAAAATGAAAATGTTAACATGAATAAAAAATATTTAAGATTTCCAGGTCACTTGACTTGTGACATTGAAAATGTGACCAAATTTTATGCAAAATGTCAGATTTCTTCCATTGAAACAAAAAATGCTCTTTGGATCATTCTGGATCACATGATCATCTTGTGAAGTTCATGCAGCTCATCATATAATTGAGTACATAATTAGCAATGCAAAAAATTAGATAAATGAGATCTTTTCAATAGCAATCTTTTGGGTTGCATATGTCCAAATGCAGGATACAGGATATTTGAAGACCTCTTGATCGCCATTAGAAGTTACACAGGCAATTGTGTAATGTTACTATATTGTGCAAACAGACGTTATATTTCATCATAATCTATAGCTTTGTTCTATAAACTCAAATGTAGGGTAGTATTTTGGCATAAAAGGTGAGCAAACAGGAGGACAATCCCTAAAATTAACTAGAGCTGTATAATGATCCCAGGTGTGTCTTATACAAGCATCAGACCTCACCTGGATTGCACAGCAGGAGCAGGAGCAGGAGAAATACAGAATCCAGATGGCTCCAGAATCCAAAACTCCATCTACTCAATCGTTTGGTTGCCATTGCTCTATAAGATACACAAAAAAATACACTCACTTTGCAACAGACACAAAAATGACTTCAAAAGTTAATTTTGTGAATTTGAACTGTAGTGATGTAAATGTAACTGTAGATTGTCACACCCCTGTAGGCCAAACCTGATATTGCCAAGTGCAACGTGTTCCTGGGTCAACATCTTTGTTGACCCTGGAACAACATTGTGATTAACCAATCAGATTTCAAGAACCAGTTTATAATTTTTGTGAAGTTTAGGATTATAATCAGTGTTTGGTGCTTGTACATCAGTGTAATTCATCTATCAGTTCCTCAGATTTTAGGGATTACTCATGGGTAAGGTTAGGTTTAGGTGTAGGAATATGGTTAAGATTATATTTTTGGATTAAAATGTTGTTCCAGGGTCAACAAAATATGTTGACCCAGGAACACGTTGCACTTGGCAATATCAGGTTGTGCCCCCTGTAGTGACTGACACTTGAAGTCAATACACTGACCATGACGTGCAAAAGACTTTGACAGGTAAGCCAATTAAGTTCATGAAGTTTCAACACATCCGCTTCCCGGTACAACTCAATTCACATTTCATTCAGTTTCTTCAATATGGCTAGCTTAATACCTAACTTAATACATTTCATAAATACATAAGGCTGAACTTACAGACTGTTCACAAACATTTGTTTAACCCTTGGTCTGGTTTGTCAAGAGCTTTCAATGGAATATCAATGTTGGGTGTGCAATTCTAACAAATACAACTAATCTAATGTAAAATTTTAATCTAAAGCAAAAGTAAATGTTATTGTAGATCAGGCATTAAGAAGAAAAAAGTATAGTAATGAACAGCTAAATTAGCCCTCTTGTAACTCAAACTGTAGAGCATGGTGCTAGCAAATACATGAATGTAATGTAAACGTAACAGTATTTTTTGTCTTTTTTGCGGTAATGTTCAAAATCGCACTCTAAAAAGCACAAACTAATGCTAAATATTTTTTTCATTCATAATTTTTTAATATTGATCATTTTTAAAAGAAAACTACCAAACTTACACTACCAAAGGTTAATCAAAGGTTTGGGTTGGTAAGACTTTTTGAAAATTTCTTCTGCTGAAAAATACAGTAAAAACAGTAATATTGTGAAATATTATTACATTTATATATTTTCATATATTTAAAAATGTATATTTTCAGCAGTCATTACTCCAGTCTTCAGTGTCACATGATCCTTCAGAAATCATTCTAATATTCTGGTTTGGTGCTCAAGCAACATTTTTATTGTTATCAGTTGAAAACAGTTGTTTTGCTTAATATTTTTGTGGAAAACATGATACATTTTTAGGAATCATAAATAAATACAAAGTTTTAAAGAACAGCATTTATTTGAAACAGAATAGAATATTTGTAACATAAATGTCACTTTTGATCAGTTTAAGTTGTCCTTGCTAGATAAAGGTCTTAATTTCTTTCAGATAAGTAGCATATATTGAATATCATATATAAGCTATTCTAAATTAGACAGTATTTTGATTATTTGATAAGGTACCAGTGGTTTAACTAGTTTCTCATTACATAACTTACAATTGAAAGTAATGTTTCAGTATATAATTCATTTAAATAAGAATTTAGTTATAATGTATACCGAATCAAAAATGTACTACCTACCCCTGTAATTAACAATAAATAATATCAAATAAATGTATGTACATAACATGAAACAATCCATAAAACATTACCAAACATTACAAATAAAAATTTGCACAGTCAAAAGGTTTTCAGTGCATAGCTACATTTTAATCAGAAAATTAACATTAAATATGTATTTATTCATTCACAATTAATATTAATTCATTTTACGCCACTTACCTTGTAGACACTAGCATAGACAACCTGCTGTACTTCACATCATGATCTTTACCGACACACCAAACCATGTATATGATATATTCTTCTCTCACACAAAAATGTGTCTCTGTTGACAGCCACAGCCTGCTTTCCCACAGAATAACAGGAACTCACCTACAAAAATGTGCCCTTCCAGACTTCAGAAAAATCTAAGACAGACAAAAGTTTCTTAGTAACTTCAAAGGCGCTCCGGTTCCACTGTCTTGTGATGTGTATCAGTGAAGACTGAGTTATGTGCACCACCCACCTTAACCTAAAACTTCAACACACACCCAGCCTCCAAAGCACAGGAAGTGTACTTCCCCTCTAGCAAAGCTAATTGTTAACTGTAAATCAATAAATCATTATAATAATCCTATTTTTCAGTATATACCCTTATATTTTATGCACATTTCAAGCATATTGGGTTCAATTTTGAGCTACATCTGCAGATTTTTTTTTAAGTGATTATTTTAAGTGATATTTTAAATTAAGTAAAATTAAAATAAATGTTTTTGAGAAATAACAAGCAATAGATTCAAACACGTTTATTTTTTACAAAGTTATTTTGTTGTGGCTACTGTTTCATTTGTATCTTGTAAATCAGATTCATGGACTAACAGGTCAAGCTGCTTTTAACAGGCAGAGCTTTTATTTCAATGGAATGTAATAACCGCTTTGGGTTTTGCGTAAGTTTATGTTGTTCCACCCATATCTGCATCATACTCATGACTTTGTACACCTGACTCTTATTGAACAAAGAGCGGGTGGGGTTTGCACCTGACCTCACCTTCCCCTTGTTTTGTTTACGGCTGTTTACCTGTATCCATAAGAGCAAGATTTAAACTGTGTAGGTTTAAACCTGTTTATTTTGTAACAATAATACTGTATCTGTCAGTAATCTCTGTCTATTGTTATTCTGTTCTTCCTATCAACTCCAAATCCTCATCTGACCCATAGGGGAGGGTACATTCCCTTATCGCTTATTACAGTGATGAAATTTGTGACAAAGAGGACAATTAGCCAATGCCCCAATATTAGATTTAAGTAGCAGGAAGTCCAAATTAGAGGAACAATAGGATATTACAGGCCCAATTGATTTCAAGAAGCATTAGTGATCACATTAATTTGTTTCCCATCAAACAGATTTACTGTAAGTATGAGTGATTCATACAACATTTTAGTGAATATGCAAATAACGTTTAGGTTTATGAAAATTAATAATGCTATTTTAATTCATATTGATTCGTTACTTAACCTAATTTGGATCTGGTGTTTCCTAATAAGCAGAACACACAGAATATCTCATATAGCTACTAAGAAGCTTACTTGGAAATAATTCTCATTCTGATTCTGAAAGCACTTTGTGAGATTCAGTACAAAAAGAGGGCGACTTATTTTATTTTTAAGCAACCACTGAAGATATTAGGTAGGCCTATATTACATTAGCGAAATTTCACTGACAGTTATTATAGGCGCTCTGTTTTAAGTCATATGTGGATAATACCCGTCTGAGTCTGCACATAACTGCGCAAAGGCTGCGCATTTGTATCCCCTTGATTAACCTCCTCTAACGCGGAAGTTGCGGTTCAAGTGCTGGGAATTGAAATCTAAAACACGATAGGGATCCGCTCTCCGTAAATAATTGCTCTTTTAGAGTGTCTTGTAAATGATGCACATTCTCCATTCTGAAAATGCATAGCACTTTGAAAAAGTGGAAGAAGACGTTTGCCGATTTTGCACCGGATATAGAGCTGACCTGTGGGGTAGTGATTGTGATCGTGCTGTCATGTGTTTTTAGTGTCATACCATATTACTTAGATATTTCAGAGCACTTTTTCAGTCTGGAGTCCAGTGCTGTTATCAGCGGCCATGGTAAGAGTTGTTAAAACTTATAAGTCACAAATAACTCCCTCAAGCTCCCCTTTTCCTTCTACAATGCACAAAAATAAGCTGAACTCATTGCATTCTGTAGACCTGTGTAGCCTGTGACCCACAACTAGTTTGAATGTATTATGTTGGGCAGAACGTGCCTTAAATACTTCAGAATTAGAGTTCTGTGGTTTGTCGTCCATGTTTATTACCTCTGGCGCCAGCTAACATACGTTACTCCTAAACTTTGATAGAATTCACTTTAGTCGCTACAGTTAAATTTACATGTGGTCTCTCTTTGGGAAAACGGATCAACAATATTGCCGACATATTTTTGAGCAATAAAAGCGCTAGAATGAGAATGTCCCGCCTCCAAGTTTATTGGTTATTTAAACAAAGAGCCCTACGATTTACCCCGCCTCTTTCACGTATGTTAGCCAATCAGAAAAAACTGGAGGTGGGTCTTGGGCAGCGTCGACCAATGACGTGAATTTGGGGGTGGGATTAGCTGGAAGATCGTGTGTTTTTGAGAAACCTGTTTGGAAACAACAGTCAACCAAATCCCGCCAAAAGAACTCTTTATTTCCCGCCCACTCCTATAGACGGTTTCAACGGCAACAACATAAACAATCGTTACTGCGCATGCGCGCTTTTGTGGCCCTAACTTAACTTCCCATAGACTTCCAAATCTAATCAACAGCTTGAGTCCCTCTTGAGTAGATTAGTTTTGATAAGCAAAATATTTTTGCTGCATAACTGACTTATTGAAAATGCAAATTCATTCACTGCCAGCAGGAGGTGCTTTAAAGCGGGAGAAAGAGAGGTTTCCCCGGTAACACTACACAAAGCAAAGCTCCGCTCACAAACGCTGCTTTATCAGGCATATTGTGGACGTTTTTTCCTAACAAAATTAAAATGTCTAAAAAGATCAAATAATAAATCAAACTCTCAAAACAACTACCCAAATGATAAATCGTAGCATATAACATGCAAGATGAAATGAAAATGACATCGAAAATTTTCTAAAGACAGTCTTCCTTCAGAAATACAGTGATATAAAAACACCAGCGAAAATCGGTCAGTTTTGATATCGTGGCAGGTCGCCAGAAATAAATAACTGTATGGGAAATAAAACCCACAGCCCAACTTCATTACTCATCACTTTAACTTTAACTGCGTTTGTAGCCAGACCTATAAACAAACACAGACCGGAAGTTAATTTAGGGCCAGGCGCGTGCGCCCGATGAAACCGTCTATAAAGCGCATAATCAAGTCAACCTCCCTATGCTCTAAAAACTACATAAATATGTGTATATACATACAGTATTTTGCAATATATTCAAAATATGCTGTTTATATATACATAATCAACATCTTCAAATTAATATTTTCCTATTTATCCATCATTTTTATTTTATGTCATTCACAATGCTTTGATTGTAGATGTTAAGTATTTAGTCTTACCTTTGTCAGTTTTTCTAAATATATTTTTTGCTTCAGATCAAAGTTTGAAATGTTTATTGAATTGGGTTGCACACTCTGTTTGCTATATTATGCTATCATATATTAAAATATATAAATATACCGTAAATCACATATTTGTTCATTTTTTGTGTTAACTTCATCTTTGTCCTCTCTCTTCACAGTCTACAAACTCTTCACCTATTTCCTCTACCACAAGAATATGATGCTTTTGTTCCTAAGTAGCGTCCTGATGGCGTTACCCTGTAGCGGGCTGGAGCGAGGAATCGGAACGGTCAGATTCCTCTACCGGTCACTGCTGCTGTCGTCCATCTGTGGACTCCTACATGTGCTGCTGGAGTCACTGCTGTTCTCCCCGTCCAGTAGGAGCTCAGTAAATGGGCTCGTCCCATTAGCCCTGTCTGTCCTGGGAATGATGACCATCAATTCTGCTATGCGGAAGGCGTATATTATGGGCGTCAGTGTGCCTACTGCATCTCTCCCCTGGATTATTCTAATAATTCTAACCCTGTTCTTTCCAAACACTTTTTTCCTTTGCAATGTCCTGGCCATCATTACAGGAATGTTACGTATCCTTAATCTTAAATGTATTGAATACTCAAGACTTTTTTCATTTTACTTCATATGGCAATTCTATGATGCAGTTGAATCAGTGTATAGTGTGTTTTTATACTGTTCCTTAACTGAGTACTTTTAGATGGGATGGGATGGCTTTCATTATTAGAGATGTCAGAATCTAGAGCTTCCGTTTTGGAGAAGAAGTTCCCTTTTCGCTTGCTAAAGCATATACCTGGTGTCCAGTTCGTTCCTGCATCGACTGAAGAGCGCAAAAAGCCACTTGACCTCACGTGAGTGATCAGTGCCACAGTTATATATGTGTTTACTTTATGGTATTCATATTGCAGTATGTAGAAGGTTGTTAGAGTGCAGATTTGATCTTCTTCATTTTGAGCAGTTAGCAGTAGTAAAGTGATGCATTTCAAGCTTTTTTTATTGGTTATTTTTGGTATCTTTTAAGCATTATGTCTTTGTTGAATGTGTGCCACAGCCTGTTTACGTAAAAGAATCTAAGAAACATTTATTTTAAGATTGTGTCAGTAGGTTCTTTATGGAGGTTATTAATTTTATTTATGCAGGCCTTTAAAAACAGCTTTAAACATAAAGTCCATCCAAAAATGAAAACTCTGTTATATTTTGACAACGTTTTGAAGAATGTTGGTAACCTAACACTTTTGCTTCCCGTTGACTTTAATTGTATGGTCAAAATTTGCAATGGAAGTCAATAGGAACAAACTGTTTGGTTCCCAACATTCTTCAGAATATCTTCTTTTATGTTCCTCAGAAGAAAGTAAGTCACACAGTTTTGAAAAGACATGAGGATGAGTAAATAATGACAGAATTTCCATTTTTGGGTGCACTATTCCTAAAACCAAGACATGTTTTGATTTTTCTCAGTATATTTTCTGATCTTAAAACACCCACAGTGTTTGTGAAATCATAATGATATTTCTCTTCCCAATCAAGCTTAATGCATTAAGATTTAAAATTAAACAAATGCAAGCTTGTCTCATTTTAAAACCACAATGCTGGGCATTTTAATGCAGTTGCAGCTTTGGCGCTCTAGGGGGATGAATTGAGGAGCCAATTCTATAATCTTAAGGAGAAATCAGTGGAAAAGGCATACCAGTCAAGAAAATGATAATAAAATAAGAGAAGAACTTACATATATTCGTAATATTTGTAATTCCAGAGACGCTCCACCAGGGTCGTACCCTGTCCAGGCCTACGCTCCAGTAAATGCCACCAATGGTCAAGTTATAGGAAGCCTGCCCAACACATTCGATGGTTGGCCCGTCTCACTATATCCTCAACAGAAATACACATTTACTTCACCTTACGCTGGAGTCGGCGTAGGTCACAATCATGGACATGGACACAGCCATGGACATCATCATGGGCACAGCCATCACACCGGCAGCCCATGGATGCCAATGGCCCCATACGCTCAGCATCAGTTCAGGCCTCCAGTCAACCTGACACGTCAGCCATTCACTAAACTACCTCAGCCAGGAGTGCCATTCACACCTCCAATCTCACAGTCACAGTCTGGAGTGCCTGCCTTTCCCACAACTCCTCCTGGAGCCCCAGTATCATCCTAGAGATCTGATGCCTCATCTGCAGGGTTTTTTTTTTGTTTGTTTGTTGTTCATTTTATACAGTTGCTGTTTTGCTAAAGAACATTTTGTACCTTAAATTAAAAACTGAACTGAGTAAAAATGCTTCTATCATATTTTAATACATTTTATAATACTGCAGTATTTTTTAAACATGTTGATACAAACATATTTTGAGGCCAGACAGTGTTTGTGCATATTCTTTAATTGTCAAACATTGCATGACTTAAATCACAATTTTGCACAAAACATCTGACATCACAATGACACTTCTCTTCCCAAGCAGTATTGATGCATTAAGTTTTAAAATTAAACAAATGCAAGCTTCTCTTTTTAAAACCACAATGCTGGGCAATGCAGTGGCAGCTTTGGCTCACTAGGGAGATGAATTGAAGAGTCAATTCTAATATCATGAGTAGAAATCAGTGGAATAGGCGCACCAGTCAAGAAAAGCGTAAGAAAAGAACTTACTTTTCTTTATATAAATGCACCTTCTAAAATGTTAGGGAAAATACATATTTAATATATTCCTGTGACCATTAGACACTTAACCAGTTACTAAAACTTTAAAAATTGACTAACAGGATGTAACACTTCACCCAAAGATGGGAGTCATGTTGATTGCATAATTACTCATTCACTGCTACTTAACATTACTGTGAAATAATGCATAAAAATAGTGGCAGAATATCTTGAAACAACAAGAAATAAAAAAAAGGAACAAACATCACATGATCAAAAAAGCATGACTGACCTAAAATGTTAATTTCCTGTAACACATTGTAGGATGTTTTGATGCACAATATCACAAAAACAAAATCTAAAGTTTTACAGTACGTCACAAAGTGATACTTGCAGTCTTTTCACATAGAGATAAAACAATAAAAAGAGTATGACAACATTTACATATGAATAGTTTTTATAAGGCCTCGTTCAGAAAAATAAGAATTTTGCATCCTTGACCTACATTTGCGTATACATGATCATCCAATGCCGTTTAGGGTTCAAATGCAGTCAGATCAGTTTCCTGATGCAGTAGGTTGAATATCCTAAACTCATCTGAAGGAAGAATGTTAAACCATGCTTTTGTGTGATGTTGGAGTGCAGTATCTTTCATCAAATCTCTATTATATAACCAATCAGTCCAGGCAAATTCTCAAATGTTTTAGCTCTAGCTTTTGGAGAAATGATGGCTTGAGGTAAAGTGGCAAACATTGGTTTATCAATTAGCTTAGCTCCAAACGTCCTGCGAGTAACGGCCCTTGGTCATCAGCTTCTTGAAATAGTCCACAGCTTGAGTGTGCGTCAGGCCGCCCACCTCCTCTGCAATCGCATAGAAGGCCGTGTGCACGTCACGAGCCATGTTACGTGCATCTCTGCAAGGACACATATTCTCATTACATACGCAAGCAAATATGCTGCTGGAAAGAGATGCTGTGGTCTTTAAAAGATACAATATGATACTGATGAATGGTAGTATTGACCACTTTATGCTAGAAAAATCATATAATTATATGGAAGCACTATAATTATTTCAGGCTGTTTAATGTTCCACTGAAATCCTGCCAGTTAACTACTATTGTGGATTGCGTTCATAAGAATGCAAGTCATCTGTGGTAGAAGCAACTTCTGGTTCTTACCCACAAACGTAGATATGGGCATTATTTGAATGAATGAGCTTCCACAACTGCTCCTTGTTGTTCTTCAGAAGATGTTGCACATAGATCTGTAAAAACAGCACAGTCCACAGAATTACTCTTCAGTTCCAAACTAAAAATGGAAATCTTTAATATTGTGAAAAATCTTTTTCTGGTAACGCTGAAAACTATGGTGATGAAGACCAAAGATGCAGTGCATCTTTAAATTTGGATATATATCGGTTTCATGCAATTTTTGAAAGGAAAAAACGCTACATTTATTTATAGTAAAAACAGTAATATTGTGAAATATTATTACAATTAAAAATAACAGTTTTCTATAAGTAATTTGTTCCTGTGATGCAAAGTTGAATTTTCATCAGCCATTACTCATCTTCAGTGTCACATGACCCTTCAGAAATCATTAATATTATTGTAAAATAAATTTATTTTTCAATTTTTTTTGATGAATATAGTTCAAAAGAACAGCATTTATTTGAAATAGAAATGTTTGGGAATATCATAAATGTCTTGTTCAATTTAATGCATCCTAGCTAAATAAAATGTTTATATAAAAGAATATGCAACTAATATTGGAAATTTTAAAATGTATATTTCCTATTTTTAATTCGTATTAGTTTTGCCGTCATCTGCCACACACTTCAAGTTAACTTTTTAAAACACTAATAATATAACACTGTTAATCATAACATTTAGCAAATCTCAAAATGAATATCCATTATACAATACAAACAAATAATTTATAGATGTTTTTTAGCCAATATAGTATATCATTAATCATTTTGTTACTGGTCAGAATCTGAATTTCAGTGCATCCCTATGTCACTAACTCACCTTCTGCTCCTGGTCTCTGGAAAAGGCAACGTTAAGCTGTGTCAGCACACCTGCCCTCTCAAACTCCTCTAGTTCCTGCTGATACAGGAAGTCCTCGTTCTTATGGCGACAACCAAAGTAAAGTATCGTCTCACCAACTTCCTTCCCTGCAACAGAGAGCAAAAACTGAGTGAGATGCCTATGCTATATTATTATACGCAAGTTGTGTCAAAGCGAGTTCAAGCTTCACCTTGTTCCTTCTGCCATGCTCTCTCCTGGATGAAGCCCATGAAGGGGGCGATGCCAGTACCAGGCCCAATCATGATTATAGGGTTACTGGGTTTGAATGGCAGCCGGAATTGGGATCTCCTAACATACATGGGAACGATGTGCTTATGGCCGTTATCGGTCACTTCTTTGTTCTTAAGCCAGTTGGTGGCCACACCCTTGAAGACTCTTTCTGTCCTGGTGGTGTACTCTATCACCACAGCACAGATGTGGATAGAGGTTGGATGGACCTGAAATGAGGGTGAACAAAGTTTGTGTTTTGAATTGAATTGAATTTCTTTATTGTTATTGTATGCATACAACTTTCATTGTATCCACCAACAAAATTTCACATGCAAAATCCACACTAAATGCAATTAAAACTAATAAAAATAAATAAAGTAACAGTCTTATGTATAATTAGACATAACACATTTAATATACAATACTATAAAAACAATGCCCCCTAATCTTATTGATTAAAAAGTTTGTGTCAACATCAAGGTTTTTAATTTACTGTATAATATCATAAACTGCAGGTTTTACCTTGCTGGAGGAGGCAATGGAGTAGTATCGAGCCTGAAGTCGAGGAAGGAGCTCACACAGGTGGTCTATAGGAGGATTCAGGGAAGGTAGATCCTCTAGAATACCTAGTATGTTCCTCTCAGAATCCAAAACCCAACTCTGATACAAAGCCTTTAAAGGACCAACCAGACGGTGAATAAAAATGTTCAAGTTTTACTATAGACTACTATTACATTAGTATGGAAGCCCGTTTCTGTCACTGAAAAAAATACAAATAAAATTTGCAACTTTTAATGTCACAATTCTGACTTGTGAGTTTACATCTCTCAATTCTGACTTTCTTAGAATTGCACGATTCTGACTTTTTTTTTTTTTTCATAGAACAGTGAGATATAAACTCTCAATTTCGAGTTATAAAGTCATAATTGTGAGATATAAATTCAGTCAGAATTATGATTTTTTTTTTTTCAGAATTGCATGATATACTCACAATTGAGAGTTATAAAGTCAGAATTGCAAGAAATAAACTTGCAATTGATTATTTTTTCGCAACTGCAAGTTTATCTTACATTTCTGACTTTTTGCTCACAATTCTGACTTTTTTTCTCAAAATTAAGATATAAACTTGCAATTGCATATTCTAAAATCAGAACTGAGAGACATAAATTTGCTAAGATAAAGTCTATATCTTGCCACTCTGATTATTTCGGAGAATTGTAACTATTTCAAAATTGCGAGTTTTTTTCTTGCAATTGCGAGTTTATATCACGCAATACTGTCTTTACAACTTGCAACTGTGAGTATATATATCTCGCAATTCTGAGAAAAAAGTCAGATTCGTGAGATAAAATGTCACAATTACCTTTTTTTTTATTCAGTAGCAGAAACGCGATTTCATACGTCAGTGATTATGACGTGATCCTAACCTTTCCTTCAGGTGAAGCAGACGCCATCTTGCGCATGTTCTCTTGTTCTTGCGGATCAGAGGCATACTGCGCTAGCTCATACAGCACGTTTTTGCGAGGCGTGTTGTTGATGTCAAGGTAATGAGTCAGTGCCGTGCGGTATGTGGTTGGACAGGGGAACGGGTGCTTTTTATTGGATTCCTCTACAGAATTGAAACATTATTAGCAATCATAGCATGTTACAATATACATAAAACATATTCTAACTTTTTAATTATATAATATGAATTTCAGATATTAGTACATACCATCCAGATTTTTGAGAGAGATTACAGTATCAAGATCTACTCCAAGTCTCTCTCCTATTCTGTTGACCACCGCAGCATCATTTGTGGGGTAAACAGCAACATGATCTCCAGAATCATATCTGCCAAGTTTGGTATTCAACTGATTAATATGTGGACATTAAAAAAAACTTTGGACAATGCATGAATATATACTCAATAGTGGAGATATTATGCACAGTATGCATGCAAACTTCTTTTATATGTTATACGAATAGCAGTATTGCTATTTGTAGTAGTGATATTTCAAACCATTTTACTTGTACAATACTGTAATATTAAGTATAATAGTTTAAAAATATAATCACCTCAGATAGTTGAATCAACATCACATCATCATATGATGATCATTTGTAAGTCGCTTTGGATAAATGCGTCTGCTAAATGACTAAATGTAAATATGAATACAATTATAAGAGATTGAATGTTATTAAAACCCTCCAGAACATGGGTTATATTACACCCTTAAAAAGGCACAAAGAAAAAAAGAAATTATATTTAAAAGTATAAAATAATTTTTCTATAATAAAATAAATAAATTGTATATCTATTATTTATGTAATATAATATAAAACTAAAAAGCAAATAATAAAAACAGGCTTAATTTTCTTCCTTCAAATGAATTTTTTCCCCCCTTTCTTTTTTAGGGTGAAACGTGACCTGGAAATGTTTTTATGAGATTCACCCATAAAGTCAATTATTGTGCATACCTGATTTTAGAGTCTGTGATTTCTAACTCGATGTGCATCAGGTGCCGATTTCCTCCTTTGTTCAGTTTACGATTAACAGTCACAGTTGCAAGGAAAGGATTCTTTGACTCATACGGCCTACACAAATCAAATGGATAACAATGTAATCAGATGAAATGCTTTAGTATAACATTTCAGTATATCATTTAAAACATGAGACTAGCTTATCCTAAAAAAAAAGTTATTCACAAAACTTTACACAAACTGAAGGTCATTTTACAGATTTCTAAACAATAGAAGCATAAAATGTAGTCTCAGATCAAGATTTGATCTTTTAAAATGCCAATTGGTGTCATACAATCATCACTTGAACTCACGGTTTCTGTGTCTGAAAGCTTTTGAGCCGCCCCATCTCTCCGGTGTACACTTGATTCATATTGATGTCATTATGAACCACCAGTTCAAACTGCCGAATGCTGAAAGAACACAAAAAGGATGGGAGATCTCATCCAAGCCTGTATTTAAAGCATTCAAAACACCTATGATGTTTAATAAGATGCAAAAACCTATTCAAAGCAGGACAGGGGAGGTTTTTGTTATGGAAGAACATAATAAATGGATTTGCTTCCTCTAATATGGAGATGAGACACTGCATGTGTTGTGTTGCCACAAAATACCCATCAAATAAACATCGTGTTTGAACTAGATAATCTCACACAGCTGGTCTGCTCTTTTAAATTCTACTATTTGATGCCTACCAATACAAGACTGTATAAATTGTGATTCAATTACAAGACAAGCACATGGAGAATAAAAAAAGAAAAGAAAAATAATACCTGCTGTCTTCTCCCGTGGCCTCCACGCCAAAGAACTCACATACCGCAGGCCAGAACTGTTCCTTCCAAGAGATAAAATCCTCCTCCAAACTACAAATGATTTCAGATTAAATCATTAGGACAGGCAATGAAAATGAATTAAAACAGGCCAAAATGTACATTTATCCATTTTGTGCGTTTCAATCTTTAATCACTCACTTGCTGTCGTCATCCCCGAGGCCCAGGTCAAAGACCCTATTTCCCCCAAGTTCAGCAAGCCTCTTGTCTGTATACTTGCCTGTGGCGTTGAAGTGCTCATATGTTTTATTTCCTAAACCAAACACCTATGAAAAAAAAAAAAGTAAGTCATTCAAACTCTGCATGGAGTATAAAAGACAGAATGGAGACACTTTCAATCAACACATACAATACTTTAAAGGCTTAAACATTTTAAAAAACATTTAAATTGTCTTGTTTTTTTTTTTAAATGCGAGTTCAATCTACTACATGTTTTTCCTTAAACATTCAAAACTTCCTCTCCAGTTTAAAAAGATCAAACTGAGATATGAGTCGCCAAATGGAAATGGAAACTAAACCTAAATTATGGCTTCTGGTGAACGTGACTATATAACACAATATACATTTATGATTAAAACTGACTTCAATGCAACGGACTAAATTGCAACAAAATTATGATTTTTGTCTGCAAGATCTTCTTTGCTCCTTTTAACCTCCTTCGCCTATCTAGCCTGTCCCACAATCATATAACACTGTAGACGCACTGCAGTGATGTTTCCAACCACATGTTTTATCACGCTGCCCCACCACAACCACATATAAGAATCTGAGAACTCCAGACTGAAACCACAAGGCTTTCATCCAGAATACAGGTCCAACTTGAGCGGCGTCTGGACACCCATGACTCCAGAATCAAAGAAACAGAAGATCCAGTGATCCGGTTCCATCTGAAAGAGTCCCGCTAAGAGAGAGGTTCCGCTCGGATGGAGCTCAAGCTTTGTTTGGCAAGGCCAGATGTTTCCATTTGGTGAGAGAGAACTGATGAGGATTCCATGGGCCCCTTAACTATGGGACAGCCTCGGGCTCAGGCTTGTTAAGAACTTCACTGACTGCCCAGGAAATAGGTACCACTCCATAAAAAGGCCAGGAATTTTGGAGGGTGAGCATAGATGGTAGGTTGTCCCATGCAATCTCCTGATCTCCGTTCACTTACCACAGAACTGAATCACAAAACAAATTAGCTTGTTGCTGATGTTGGAGTATTACTCACGGCAAAATTGACCCCCTCTAGATCATCATCAGTCCCTTGCATCCAATCGTAGAACTCCTGAGCGTTGTCTGTGGGGTCTCCTTCTCCATAGGTTGCCATGCAGAACACAGCCATGGAATTAGGAATCTCTTTCAGTCTAGACAGCTCGGACTGCGAATGGGAGATTATAATGACAAAAGTCAAAAGAGTTGAAAAGTACTCAGTTCTGATATTGACTGATTGATTTTTAATAGTGCGCATTAAACAGGAAGAAATAATGATGAAAGTACCAGGTCATACTCCTCTGGGTCAGCGGCCATGCCTTTCATGCCGTAGCGTTGGGCATCTTTCGCCAGCCTGTTAGCAAATTCCTCAGCAGTCCCTGTTTGGGATCCATAAAACACCACAATGTTTCGGTTCTAGAATGGGAAGATACAGAAATCAAACATAATGGAACTTTTTTTTTTTTCACTGTTCAAGGTGGCGGAATTTTTGCCAATTATTTCAACTTTTTAGAACTTTACTAATTACTATGGTAATGTTCCTGAAAATCTCACCGTTTTCTTCATTTTCTCAACAAAGCTGGTCTCACGTATTTGTGGTGTTCTATGAAGAGAAAAAAAGAAAATGAGAAAAAAAGAAAAAAAAAACACACATGTGAAAAGGCTGAAACGCATGCCAGACCAATTCTTTTGGTAATGAATAGGGGATTGAGCCATTCATTTCTCAGCCTTTTCCACACAGGAGAACTTCCTGAAGTTCACACCCCTCTGAGAGCACCACGGCATTAGAACACGTCTGCTTTCAGTCATTGTTCAACTAATAAAAACCACAAACTTTCATGTTAATTCAGCAACGAAGAACAGAAGGTCCACAGAGCTCAAAAACCTTACTTGTACGTAGTAAGTTTGATACAATAATCTTATGGTTTCTACTCCTATTAAAATGCTCTTTATTTGTAAAATGTGAACAAAAAAATAAATAATAAAAAAATAAGTTTTCCAAAATTTCTAAATAAAGAAACTTTCTACAAATAAATCTACAAACAAAATCTAAATAAATAATTTCTACAAATAAATCAAACTAAAAGTTATACATAAGCACAATTTATTTTTATCTATCAATCAATCAATCTATGTTTTTAAGAATATTGTTCAATAGTTTGGAGTCAGACAGAAATTAATACATTTATTCAGCAAAAACTTTACATTTATCAAATGAAACAGTAAAGACAAGGAGATTGTTGTTTTTTCCCACCTTCTATTCTATTAAAAAAAATTTATCATGGTTTCTATAAAATATTAAGCAGCACAACTGCTGTTTTTAACATTAATAAAAATAAAAAATGCTTCTTCAGCAGTAAATCAGCATATTAGAATGATTTCTGAAACATCACGTGACACTGAAGACTTAAGTGATGATGCTGAAAATTCAGCTTTGCCATCACAGGTATAAACTAAATTTAAAATATTTAAAAAAATAGAAAACAGTCATTTTGTTTTGTAATATTTCACAATATTATTTGTCAAATTAATGCAGGCCTGGTGAGTAAAAGAGAGTTCTATCAAAAACACTTTAAAATATCCTCCAGACACCAAACTTTTGAACAATAGTGTAGATTCATTTATGCATGCCCAAACTTTTTTACTTTGTAGAGTTCAGGGTTAGGGTATATAATGTATAATCAAACTATCAAATTACTAAACACAACCATCATTGCTCTGGCAAGACATCACAGTGCAAAACAATGGATTCCTCCCTTACATACTTGTTTATAACTCCAAATGAAAGAAACAAATTTGCCGCTTCTCAGAGAATTCTTGCAGCATTCCACAAAATAGTCATACCTTTGTGCAAATAAAAATTAGAAACCTCAATTTGCTTTTGCACACCACTCACACAACACTGTTAAAAGACTCTAAGCAATCTCTTCGAGCAAAAGTAATTCCAAAAAAAAAAAAAAAGTCATAAATAGCACCTGAAATATCGATCACAACAGAAGAAACATTGCATAAACATCCATCTGTCCCAGACTAACCTCTCTGCAGCGGCCAGTCTGTCCTGAGGCAAAGAGAACATGCATCCCATGACTGGGGAAAAGACCCTGTCCTTAAGGGTTCGGCATACAGAGCACTTTCGTCTCTAAGAGGTTCGGATCAAGCCCTCAGACAGCCTGAGAAAGTCCTTTGGCTTGCGTAAAAGTTCATTAGGAGGCTCTGTAGAAAACACATCGCTCTTCAGTGCAGGAAAAGGGGGTGTGAGGCAGACGAGGGTCTGAGACAGGCTCTCTGTCTCGCTCTCTCTCTCCTGCCATCTGGCCAGAGCACAGCGGTTGCAAAGCAACAGGAATATACAACATTTCCCATGGATCTCTGCAGCACAACGCTGTTACTAAACCCCCAACCCATCTTAAATGCACACACACACACACACACACACACACACATATAGACATGCATAAAAACTTGAATGCTCCTGCCAACGCAAACACAAGGAGACCATTCCCTCCCTTTCCCAGGCTAATAAAATACAAAAGATCACTAAACAAAAGGCAATCTAGGTTTCTGGATTTAATTCGGTTTTTAAACACACGCCACATAAGAAATGCATTTGATTAAAACAACTAAAGAAGAAAGACTAGTGGAGTTTGGCAGGATGGCTTGGACTGGCTGCGATCCTTCAATGTGAGTAATATGAATCAGGAAGTGGAGAGAATTGGAAGAGGTTATCCTTTCCTGCTTGCTGAACATGTCTTCCTGATAATAGAGTTCCCTACTTACACATCATTTCCTCCTGTATTCTTTTCTGTTCTTTATGTGTAGCTATTTTAGAAAACGCAATCAATAAATAGTGAAAAGTGATTTATGTTGGAAGGAAAAGCTGTGCACACTATTGTCCAAAATGTACTTTGTTTTTATGTTTCTGAAAGTCTGTTATGTTCACCAAGCCTGCATTGATTTGAACAAAAATACAGTAAAATATTATTACAATTTAAAATAAGTGTTTTCTCTTTCATTCTATTTTAAAATGTATTCCTGTGATGCAAAGCTGAAAGCTCCAGTTTTGAGTGTCACATGCCGTGACTTCTGAAATCAATAGAAGATGCTGATTTGGTACTCAACATTTCTTATTATTCTCAATGTTTTTGTGCTTAATATTTTAGTGGAAACCATGATACATTTATTTCATGATACTTTGATGAATAAAAAGTTCAAAAGAACAATTTTTCTACTTCAAATAAATGCTATGTATAATTATATGTGACCCTGGACCACAAAACCAGTCATAAGTAGCACAGGTATATTTGTAGCAATAGCCACAAAAACATTGTATGGGTCAAAATTATAGATTTTTCTTTTATGCCAAAAATCATTAGGATATTAAGTAAAGATAATGTTCCATTAAGATATTTTGTAAATTTCCTACTGTAAATATATATAAAAAAATAATTTTTGATTAGTAATATGCATTGCTAAGAACTTCATTTGGACAACTTTAAAGGCGATTTTCTCAATATTTATAAAAAAATAAAAAAAAAAAATTCACCCTCAGATTGCAGATTTTCAAATAGTTGTATCTCGCGCCAAATATTGTCCTATCATCCATCAAACCATACATCAATGGAAAGCTTCTTTATGATGATGTATAAATCCAATTCAATTTCAAAATTGACCTTTATGACTGGTTTTGTGGTCCAGGGTCACATATATATTTTTATTGTCACTTTTTATTTATTTAATGCATTCTTGCTTAATAAAAGTATTAATTTCTTTTTTAAAAAATTGTTTTTTGAACGGTACCTTGATGCTAAAGTCATCAGGCCTTTCATTGTTTTCAAGGGTGAATAGGTCACAAGTTTAACACACAGCACTAAATCTGACTAGCAAGGATTATGAGGAACATTCAGGAAGAATAACATCCTGTGACTCCATCTGAACAAACAATGCTCATTTTCAAGCTCATATGTGACCCTGGACCACAAAACCAGTCATAAGGGTAAATTTTTTTTAAAATTGAGATTTATACATAAATAAGCTAAATAAAAAATAAGCTTTCCATTGATGTATTGATGAGGATAGGACAATGGACGAGATACAACTATTTGAAAATCTGGAATCTGAGGGTGCAAAAAAAAAACATCAAAATATCGAGAAAATCACCTATAAGGTTGTCCAAATTAAGTCCTTAGCAACTCATATTACTAATCAAAAATTAAGTTTTGATTCATTTACGGAAGGAAATTTACAAAATATCTTCATGCAATATACCCGTGCTACTCATGACTGGTTTTGTGGTCCAGGGTCACATATAATACTTCTATTTATTACACAGCTCAGTTTAATATTTGATATCACCAGATATCACTAGTCACGGACACGTCTGTTGAGCATTGTGAAAACCAAACAGGAAATTCACTTTTTTTCATACATGGCATGTATGAAAATTCATGAACAAAGAAGTAGCTGTTGGCATTCACAATGACACATAACCACTTTGTATATGAACTGCGTCTCAGCTGCTACAGACCATAACGCTGAGACAGAATGTAACAGACGCACATTCTCTCGATCCCATGATGTCAACACTTTGCAATGTTGGAACCCCTGACCAACCGAACCACAAAGTGCTTTAGGAACGAGCCATGGTGCAGAAACGATGCTTTGTTCAAACAAGGCCAAAGGTCTATGGGGAGAAAAACTATAAACAGGCCATCCAACAAAAATATTATTGCAAATTTGAGCCCCATAACACAGTTTTTACCATGAACTCTAATGCATAAGCTCTTTATCATTTGCATTTACACTTTTATAGGGTGGAACAGATTTGTGTTTTACAAAACTCTTGTAAAGCTCTGATCAACATTTCAGTCGCGCAGAAACATTTGTGTGGGTGTAATATTTCCCTCTTGAGGACAAATGAAGGGGGAAGGGAGTTCAAATCAGGCACTTACACTGCAGTGAATGGCTTGATCTCTGGAACAGGCTCTGTTTTTTTTCGGAAGAAGAACCAGTAGATAAGCAGTCCTGCGATTAGAGAGAAGAGGAAGATGTCCAGAGAGCTGAGGAGAGCCTCCGGAGTCTGCTCCTCATCGGAGAGCAGCTGGGATTCACCGTCCTCCATTTTCACAGAATTCAGAAAGCGGATATGTCTGGAAAAACAGGTTGTTTTCATCACTTAGGATTAGTCTACAATTGATTGAAGTGACTCTGAAATACGCATACATACATACATAAATTAGTATGTCACTCTTTATATATAGTACATATATAATTTGTATTTTTATAATTTATTAATCATATATAAAATGTAAAAAAAAAAAAAAATTAAACAAGTATAGATAGACAGTATAGATGGATAGTTTTAAAAAAAAAAGTTTACATTTTTACTTGCATAGTTTGTGCCCATGTAGTTAACATAATATATATCTTAAGTCTAAGTACACTGACAACAGAATTTGTGACTTTTTGTCATGTTGTGCCCTCTCTTGAAGACTCAATGTAATTACATAATGATGACCAATTACAAAACACCCTTTCCTTTGAAGGACTTTCGTCAATTTCTAATTAATTGTATTTTTTCACCACCTTGGTTCCTTACATAGAAACTTTTATTGCTCGATAACAGCCATGACGTGTTACAAAATAGCCCTCGTGTCTTAAAATGCAGAAGTACTGTAATACCGACATGTTTTTGGACATTTAACACGTCTTTGTTTAAATATTTTGACGCCCGTTGTACATGAATATGTTAATCATTCAGTATCAAGTAGCAAAGTCACATTGTGTACCATCTGATACTATCACTGTATTATGCTACCATCGCCACAATACTTTTTGTAAGGGCAGACATCCCCTTATACACACAAAATATTCACTTTTTGTTTATGACTTAACAAAAGGATTGACAATAAACTAATAGGAATGGATATTAATATAATTCAACAGTTACACAACAGAACACACATTAAAAACACATACCTCCGGTTAGCTGGAGCGAGGAGCACAGCACGAGCTTACGTCACATTGAAACGCCGGGTTGCCAGCGCACATTCAAATATCCCTCGCGTATTGTATGGTATAAATTAGCAGTTTAATTTAGATCGGATTCTACTTTTTTGCTTTGTTGTAATGTTTAGAATGCGTTAACGTGTTCTTCAAAAAATATTTGGTCACACTTTATATTAGGTGGCTTTAACTACTATGTACTTAGATCAAAAAATAAGTACAATGTACTTATTGTGTTCATACTGTATTGCAAAACACTTTTGCTGCTATTGAGGTGGGATATCCCTGCTGAAAAAAAAAAAAAACAATAGAACCCTTCCCAAAACACAATAGAAAATGTAATGGTTTTAATGGTTATAATGAGAATTGTATTGGTTTTAATGGGACCTGTAATGGTATCTACTGGTATGTGATGGATTCTATTGGTGGGATGTTAAATCCTATTTGAAAAATGCCCAAAACACACTACAAAAAGGAATTTTGTAATGTTTTTACTGGAAAAAGCTAATAGTTTATAATGGTATTTTAATGGAAACCATTGGAATTTCTGTGATGGTTTCTATTGGGCTTTTATTGTTTTTTTGTTTGTTTTTTTAGCAGTGATGGGTAAGGTTAGGGACAGGTTTGGTGGTATGGATAGGTGTAAGGATGGGTCAACAGAAATTAATTACAGATGTAATTACATATAGGTATTTTTAAAAAATATAAGTACAATGTAAAAACATGTATGTACACAATAAGTGCATTGTACCAAATGATTCATTAATGATTCATGTACTTACTATGTAAGTACATAGTAGTTAAGGCCACCTAATATTCTGACGTATTTGTTCATTCAATTATTAATGCTATGGGAGTCTAGTTCAAATAAGACAATAAGAGAATTAAAAAACTGTTATTCTCAATAAGGTGAATTCTTTACTGGACATTTTGGTTTAAAATACAAGTTGATGACATGTCTTTTACAGTAGTGAAAACTTTGGACCTAACGTTCTGCTGAGCTGAAGGCACTTAAGGGATATTTCCATTTCCCATTTCTGTTTGACAGGGCTTCCTCAATCAATTCTTGAAAACCTTGAAAAATTTGTTCAGATTTTCCTAGCATTTGACTTGACCGCACATGCTTCTCACTCACATGAAGGTGTCATAGTCCTATGATGGTAAAGTCATGTGTTGACATTGTGGATGAATGCCACTGATAGCAAATGATTTCCATAACTGTCTTCTAGCTTCTGTCTTTGAGATCATTAACTTGCCCATTCGAATCAACTTTAAACACAGGCCAGAGGTGTTTTTTTTTTAAAGTAAACATTAACACACTGTTATCATATTCTTATGTCATGACTTTCTTTGACATGGTGTGCAAAACACCATGACACTTAGTGCTTTAATAAAATAAAAGCAAACTATTAAATTTTTTAGGTTTAGAGGAAAGACATTTCATCCCTTATGCTTTGTGACACATTTACAAAAATCATAACTTAGCCAGGTTGAACCACAAACAGAAAAAAACACTTGTTGACAACATATAAGCAACAAAATATTAACACAATGATATTTAAAAAAACATTTATATAAAACATAAATTGCTTTAATAAAGAGTTCAGCAGTGCCTTTGTGCCCGTGATTTATAAAGCTTTGGCTTTGTCCTGATCCATGTATTTGTGGTAAACAACACCAAGAGTGGTGAAGAAATTTCCCATGAACAAAACGAGGAAAGTAGAGCCGCACATGAGAACCTAAGAAAAAGAAAATATTTTAATTACAAACTATTTCAACATAATCACAAAAATATATACGAATACTTCTGGATTGAAGCAAAATACACATCTTCAGTAGTTAAATATAATGTATGTATGCATATTTATTTTACTGTTTTATTAAGCTAATACATGTTGGCACATGATGTAAACATTTCAAATTATTTTGAAAACTGACCTGCCACTCTTTCCATTCTGGAAGCTGGGCCATTTGGAAGAGTGTAATTCCATTATAAAGCTGGAAAAACTGTATATACACAATAAGACGGTTAGAACCACAGCATAATAACAATAGAATTACATCAGAACTTTTCTGAATACCCATGTCAACATTTCATGTCAGTATTAAGTAAACTCTTCTTTTGTCTGGTACTGTAATTCAAGCACAGGTAAACTATAATAACATTACAGCTTTAAATTGATATATTGCCCTCTGTGCCACAGAAAAGGTCTTTACAACTATGATTACATTGCCACAAAACAGGAAGTGAGCTGTTTGCCCATGCAAGATGATTGCATTTATTGCAAAATAACCCAAGATTAACCAACACATTATCAAACTTACATGGCCCAAGAAAAGGAAAGGCAGTAGAAAGGTCAGACCCCTCCACATCCAGGACTGAAACCCCTCTGATCATAAAGCACATGTAAAAACACGTGTTAGCTGATAATTCTGCAATAGGATAAGGAAAAACAATCAAAAAAACAACACACTACCCACCAACTGTGAGGTCCATGTTATGTCTTTCTCCAAGCGCTCTGAGTCTATATAAGCAGCCACTCTGGTAATAGTACTGGAGAAACTGAACAAAATCTGGAGGGAGAATAAAACAAGAAAAATAAATGAATAAATAAAACAATGAATACATCATTATTACATTGAAAGTGTTACTAATGCTGTAAGGCAGACGGTCTTACTTATATACATGGAGTAGGACAGGAACTGATTTCTGAACATCTGGTAGAGTTCACCATCTGGCCTGTGAGACACACATGAACAGCTGACGGTACATTAGATATTCTCACATACTATCTCAGTCTTTTTCACACTTATTCTGTTCTACTGTTCCTCAAAAATGACTATAAATTGTGCTATCCTACTCAAAAAAAATTTAATTTTATGCATTTAATAAAAATAGATTAATCTGATTAATCTAATACATATTAACATACTCTATATTAAAGTACCAAAGATGCACTGATGTCAGTGTCAAAGAGTTATTAAGTTTGTCATACCAGGTCAGCATTACTCCAGAGAGAAATGTTGAGACATAGTGTTGAAACACCCACCAGCCTTTGATCCTGAAACACAAGCCAAGTATTAAAACTTTACAGTATAGCCCGTAGTACTTATTTAATACAAGTCAAGAATACTACATACACTGTAAAAAATAAAGGTTCAAAAAGGAGGTTTTCGCAATGATGCCATAGAACCATTCTGTGTTCCCAAAAAATCCTTCCAGTGAATAGTTCTTGTAAAAGAACATTTAAAAAAAGAAATGTATGCGAGGATTGTGGAAAGATTCCATGGATCTTTAAGGTTCTTCATGGAACCATTTTTTGCCAACAAAAAATCTTTCTTTAGTCTCACTTTATTCTTACATTTATTAAATAAAATTAAAATAACCTTTATTTTTAAGTGTATAATCATATGATTGTTCATACTTGGAGCCATTATTAATGAGGATGCTCTCTCTTATTGTCAATGTACAATAATACCACACCAACAGGAAGTTGAAAAGTGCATCTAGAACCCTGTCAAAACACAAGGGGAGAAAGACAAAAAATAAGTTTGATTGATTATTTCACATGCATTAGTGAAACATGCAGCATTACATATAATCAATGATTAAAAGGCTGTTTCTACAAGACATTTAAACATTACACTTTTACACTCTCAAAAAATTGTCATATTTGGTTGCAATAAGCATGTACCTGTAGGTGACCAAAAACCGACAGGTGAATGAGAACAACAAGAGCAGCACAGTCAAGTATAGTTTGAACTTCTCATACTCATCTTTATAGGCAAACCTGTACAATTGAGAAACAGGCAAAAGTCAGACAAATCACATGACTCATGACTCATTAACATGACTACAATTCATGACACCACAATGTTTAAAGATGATGATCATAAGTTAAGGCATTTTCAAAACATTTTTATCAAATAGGACTGTTCTGTAGAACTTACTTGGATTGTTTGTTAAGGAGTGTAACGTTAACATTTCCGAGAACAAGATTGAGGTATAACCTGGAACAAAAACAGGGTAATGTATTTCATGTTAGCATCAGGTGCTTGCCGAATCATAATATGTGTTTGAACAAGGTCAACTGTAAATCCACACACCACTATTAATTATTACTGACACACCTTTAGTCTACAGAATCTTAAGGTCAACACTGAATTAGAAACAGGCAAATACAGAGCTGTATTACTTGCTTTGAATAGTAAATGCTGATAATGTGTATTTTAAAAGTGGGTGTGACAGAGGTGACATTAGCTAGCTCTCATTTGCATTACTCATTTTTCTTTGGCAGGAAGGCCTCCATCTCAAAGAAGACATTTGATCTTTCCTTTATAGAATCTTGGATCTCCTCTATTTTATTTACATCTTCTGGATCCACTACCGCTCTGCATCTATGAAAGAAAAAAAAATTATTAATATAAAAGATACAGATCAATAACATTTGTTTGTAACAAAAGCATAAATAACTCATGAC
This sequence comes from Onychostoma macrolepis, assembly GCF_012432095.1. NCBI lineage: Eukaryota > Metazoa > Chordata > Actinopteri > Cypriniformes > Cyprinidae > Onychostoma > Onychostoma macrolepis. The sequence continues at coordinate 17,865,047 of NC_081164.1, read as the reverse complement.
TTACTCCTGCAGGGATTCATTGAGATCCTTTATCTTTTTCCTCTGCCTTGCAATAGAAAAAGAACAGCTATCCTGCAGTTTTGAAACCTCCTCCAGCTTTTGCTTGTAAAGTCGATGTGTCTCCTGTGCAACAAATATAGACATTACAAACTTGTATATACCAATCTCATGATGAACAGTCATTTTGATATTTTTGGTGTATTTAAAGGTTTTTTATTACTATTTATTTCACCATCTGTGTGGACTAACCAACATTTTTAGACTCTCATAATTGATATATATATGTGTGTGTGTGTGTGTGCGTGTGTGTTTCTCATAAATATTTGAAACCATTATTAATCCAAGGCTGATATTTCTATTAACTTGTGTTAAAACATCTTCTTTTTAGGATATTGTACGTTATTATTTGTCATTGACCCATACAAATGCAATCCAAAATACTATATATATTACAATTACCCGTTATATTTGTGGGAACTGCTGTTTATTAATAACTAGCTAAAAATATGTGTTTTTTTATATATTGTGTTATACTGTGAGAGTTGGTAAGGATTAAATTGCTAAGCAGCTAGTGCTCAAAGCTGAAGCTTATCGATACAATTAACTCTTCATAGCGATATTTCGATACATTTGTAAATAAAAACAATTATAATGTACATAAAAACATTTTTTAAGATAGAAGAGTAAGATCTCATAGTTCAGAGCTGTCGTGCTATGGGATTAGCAGAGGAGAAAGAAAGACTCCTCACCTGAACTTGTTGATAGTCTTTTTCCAGATCCTCCCATTCTTGTAAACATTCGTTTAAACCAGTCGGGTTAAATAACATTTCCAGAGAGTGTATGTGATGAAAGGTAATGTTCCCAGATAAGTGTGAAGAGAATAGCGGTCTGTTCCACCGTTGTCGGAGCGCCTCGATGTCTTTGACAGACGTCTGTCATCTGAATGCATCTTCACAACAAGCGTAGCCAATCAGAGACTGACCCAGCGGCATAATGAAACGCCCCTCCCTGCAATCTGACCAATGAGCGCTTTCAAAACAAGACTCATACGTCATAGACGCTGTAGCCTACTGACTGACTTCCCACAGACGCCCATAAAGAGGCAGAGGGAAAATACCAACTGTGAATAACTAGAGTTCAGGGTCAGTGTTGAAAATGTAGACAGAACCTCTTATTATGTCATAGGAATGATGATTCGGCAGCAAATTTTAAAAAGGTTTATTCAATTTACAACACATTATATGCGTGTGTGTGTGTGTGTGTGTTAAAGCAACATACAGTAAAGTGGATGAAAATCTTAAAACTATTTTGTACATTCTAATATTGCCTATAGAGTGTTTACGGGAAGTAGTTTATTGTTTTTTAAATATTATTTTAATTGATACATTAACATTAAATAAAAATCTATGAGTCTGTATCATCAGTGACTGTAGAAAGTCATTGAATATGAATGTGCACATGATGTTTCTGTTAAATGTTGTTATTGTCAGTAGTTGGGTTCTGATATATCTGTCACTCTCTTCCCAAGAGTCTGAAGTTCCCAGTCAGAAAGTTGCTGTACAAATCCTCGATTTGGCCTCATGTTGGCTTTGCACTGCTGAATATGATTCCATGCCTCCTAGAATATTTAGAAATGATAGGTGAGAAATATTAAAAAAGCATCTGTCAGTAACATCAATGCAAAAAGTAAAAACATTACCTTTAGTGTGTATTTGAGGTGATATATGAGATATGCCATTGTTACAGCACAGCATCGGCTTACTCCAAGAGTAGAGAATATCAAAACAGAAGAAGAGTTATTGAGATGTGAACCTGAAATGTTTAAAACACCCACAATCATAACTCAACATCAGATTTTTATTTATTTATTTATTTTTAGATGTTTGAGTTATTGTTCATCCACTGGATGAAAAAAATCTCCCAGTACTTACCAATAAAAACACACATTTTCTCGAATGAAGTGATCAAATCTGCCTCTGCAGAATCTGCAGTCCGGATGTGTAAGACAGTGCAGTTTGCCTTTTTAAACCTAGTTTGCAAAGTTCAGTTCATAGATTAATTTGGGTTTTCAGGCCATACTTAGACTGGACTTTTGTATTTTTTTTTTTTTTAATGCAATGATTACATATATGAATATATATGAAATGGTGGGTTGGCTCACACAAGACTGCATTCATCAGAGACATTGACAAGTGCATCCAGCTTCAGATCTTTAAGGATTTGAAGGTTTGTGGCCTGCCTGTAATCACCCATAAAAAGCTTGCCTGGCAAGATTTCCACCGGATAGGGATTCAAGCTCTCCAGTTCCTATGAACATAAGTATTTATGATCATTTAACATGTTTACAAACAGAAAAAAAAACACTTAATTTATTATCTAATAAGAATAATACCCTTATATTGTAAAGAATCTTTTGTGTTCTTAGGAAAGGGTAAAGTGCAGAAAACCTCTCATAGCCCCCAATAAGAATCTGAACAGGAAATTGGCTTGATTTTTCTATGCTGTCTGCACAGTCTATAGCTGCACCTATAAGAAAAACATACATATATATTGTGTACTAACAGTTTTAGCAGAGTTCATAACATGTTAGAAAAGGTAGTGTCTTACCTGAATCTGACAGTGAATGTGTACTACTGTCATAAACAATTATGTATCTCATACTTTCAACCTCAACATCCAAGGGCATAATAAACTTCCCATCAGAATCCTTTGAAAAGCAAGCAATAAAATTACCAGTGGTGCTTTGATATTCTACAGTATAGCAAAACAGGAGGGGAAAAAAAAAACATAAAATGAAACATACCCATTTAGCATTTCTGGCAGTAATGATGTGGCTGAAGTTATATGATTCTGCTGCACGGGCATCTGAAGAAATAAGACTATTATTATCATTATTATACTTTCTCTTTCATTTGCTGATGTTTGAATTAGTATGTTCAATGTACAGTCAGTATTTCAATATATAAGGAATAACTTAATTCTTACCAATCAAACAAAGATAGTTGCTGTCTGCTAGCCTTGGTAGATGAGTGTATTGATTTAGGATGTTGTACAGTTTTGTTGCCTCACAGAGGACTTTTCCAGCCATTAGTAACAGCTTGAGCACAGAAAATGCTGCTATATGTCTAAACAAAAAATATACAGGCCTACATTTGACTAAAAATGACTAATTGTAATTACTAAATATCACTGCTCGAAATGTTTATTAAACCTAACTAGACAAATTTACTGTTCTTGCCTACGATCAAACGGCATGCTCTATGTTTACACTCCTGCTATGGTAACAGACAAACCGCCGCAGTGATTGGTTGAAAGCGTTCCGCAAACCCTTTCCGTTTTCCTTAACCAATCAGAAGTTAAAACCCGCCCCATCGCACTTCAGCTGCAATCCTATTGGAGGGTCAACAATAAGGAACTATTTTCAAAATCAGACATACAGCGTTCAGCAACTCCGGATATGCTTGGATTCGGGGTATGTTGTTATTATTAACTACTTAAATAGGTAACTCATGAATCATTAAACGATGTGTAATTCCTTTCCAGGGCCTCGGCAGTGCCTTTCATCGGCGGAGGAAGAGAAATGGTAGCAGTCGACGCTGGGCCATAAAGACCAAGAAGCCAACTGGGTCTCCTGCCATATCAACGGCCCCTGTGTGAGCAACTGAATTATTTATGCTGCATCTACAAAAACAACGCCTGTATATACAGTGCTTTCATATACACTTACAGCATAGTTTAGGATTGTTGTACCACATATCATGTGCATGCCATGTATATTCTTATGTGTTAAGATCAAATATGCTAGATAGATATTTACATATATTCCACAAGACAAAATAATAACTTTATTTGCTGTATTTTTGAGACTTAAAGGGATAGTTGACTCAAAATGGCAATTCTTTCATCATATACTCACCTCCATGTTGTTCCAAATCTGTATGACTTTCTTCTGTAAAACAGAAAAGAAGATATTTGAAGAATAATGTTGGTGAACAGACAGTTTTGGTGCCCATTGACATCCATTTATTGACACTCATTGTATTATTAAAACTGAGGCATTTCTCAAAGTATGGGTAAACTATCCCTTTAAGACTGTTATATCTATATATTCTTACTTTACTTTCTGGTAATGCTTCCACCCAGTCCAGACAGCAAGTCAAAGGTGGACACTATGGAGGAGACAAGTATTCAAGCCACTAAACCGCTGTCTTCACCACTAAGTATTGGAGCTCTGTTTTCTGCAGTTGGAAGTGTTATGCAAAAATGCAGAAAGACAATTAATCAAGTAAGTTTTTCTTTTTTCATTTATTAGAGTTCAAAAGAGCTTTTCAGTGTCTGACCTGCTTATTTTTTAGATCTGTTCTGGACTTCTGAATGCCGTCTTTTTCTGGAGAGGCTATTCAGAAAGAGTGGAGTCCCTTCACCAAAAAGTAGAGGAGCTGCAAAGGGAAATAGCACTATTGCATTCCACTTTGAAGGTTGGAACTTTTCAGCTGTACTGAAAAGGATTTTCTTTAATTATTTTCAAAATTCCAGTGCTTGTAATGTGTATAAAATATTACCTGATAGCTGTATCGAGAAGCCAAGACTGTAGGCGGTCAATGTGAAATGCCTGATGGTGTTCAGCTCTCTCCACCTCCGCCACCACCACCACCACCACCTCCTCCCCCGCCGCCTCCTCTTCCTCCTCCTCAAATTCTGTTGACACTTGCTGCTCCGAAGGTGGCCTCACTTCCCCCAAAATCTGCACGAACTAGCTCTCTGAAGGTAATAGTTTATTTCTCAATTCACTTCACTTTGCTTGTTGAGAAAACAAGTTATGGAGGTTTGCACTATTTTAGGTTTTGCTCTAATTTTCCTCCTGTCCCCTAACAGGAGAAGCAAAATGGCCCTGCTGCTGTGACTCTTCAAGATCTTCAGACAGTACGATTAAAGAAAGTGACTTTAGGCCAAAAAACTCTGGTGAGTGAAAGATTGTGTACTCAATTTTCCATTGAATTTTGCATTGAGTCGATATTTATTATGGCACATTCGTTCACAGGTGTCTCCAGAGAGAAGAAGATCACCACTGGTCACACTCGCAGACTTGCAGAAAGTCCGTTTACGACGCTCTAATTCTGACCTCCCCTTGAAGTCTAGATCAAGCCTTGGCAGGTAAAATTCAGCATAAATAAATGTATGCAATTCATTCGTTTTATGCTTTACATCATTTGTGCTCTTCTCTGTAGGACTGTCTGTAGGACACCAACCAAAAATCCCATGAATCTTCGGGTACAGCTTCGAAAAGTCAACTTAACGAGGCAAGATCACTTTTACTTTGTGTTGTTGAAATATAAAGCCAAGACATGCCTAAAACCGCAGACATCACATCTAGCTAAATACTATTCGTTTGTTATATTCTTAGGAGTCCTGGTGGCACACCGCTATGTAACAAAGAGAATGATGTGATGGATTCAAGCCTGGATCCAAGCATGACCAGAGGGTTAGGAAACCAATACCTGGTATGTAAACAGCTTTATCCCAAAAAGAATCACAGAATTTATTGTTTTAAGGTTCTCTTTGAGACTGCTAGTTTCATTTTATCAAAAGGTAATTATATTGAACAATATAAAATTATAAATCATGAATTTATGAGCTGAAAATGATTTATTTAATTCTTTTTTTTTTGTTCTTTACAGAGTACTTTAACAAAAGGACTATCACCACTCAAGGCTGTCTAAACAAAGAAATTGATTGTTTTATTTTTATTGCATGGCCAGTCTTGTTATTGTTTTTTTTTTGGCTTGTTTTTACGTGTGTACTGTGACTGTGCTAATAGCTTTGGTTCTCATACTGTCATGTAACTATTTTAGTGACAGGACAGTATTTGATGTTACTTGCTGCTATGTTATTTTATATTCATGTTGCATGTGAAATGTGCTTCTTGCTGCTTTTATATCAGAACCCCCTTTTCAAAACATGCTCACAAGCAAATGCACACTGTATGAAAATTAAATGCACATCAGCTTGAGCATGTTTTTAGATATGGTTAATTGTATAATTAGTAAAACTATATAATTGAACATGCGGTTCAGTGTCACTGTTACTGAATATGACTGTGGAATGTGCAAACTAACTCGGCTTTAAAATGTAGTACTGTATTGAAGTCTGTACAGGTGTGAGACAAGTCAGTTATTGATCTGTAAATTCAATATGCTATTGATATCTTATGTGTGTGGCAAAACGTGAAGTGCAGCTTAATATAACCAGCCCTGTTATTGTGAGACTCAGGATGTTTTATTTCTTTGTTTTACTGTATGTTTACTGGTGGGCTTGAGGTCAATTACGTTACAATGTCTTAATGTTTTATTTCAAGGGTCTTTTGCAATATTTCTCAAAGGCCACTTTTATTTGTTTGCAAATAAATTATTGCAATTAATAAAAAACGTTTAATAAATATTGTACCTACAGAAAATGTGTGTTTTTTGATTTACAGTGCAAGTGAGTGCATTTAAATAAAGAAAAAAGTAAAGATTGAATTTCTAGCTTATAAAAAGTACATTGTTATTTTAGTATTTTTGTACTGGTTAAAATTAGTTTGTTTTAATAATTTGATATGCTTTTGTAATTTTTATTTGTGTTTTTAGTATTTCTATTTAGGTTTATTTTTTTTTAGTTTTAATACTTAAACTTATTGCAATTAGCTGAAAAGGCAACATTCATCAAAATTTTGAATTGGCTTGTATTTGTATATTTTCAGTTTTCCTCTGAATTTTAGCTGTAGTAATTGTATGTACTTTTGTTTGTGCGTTTTCATATTTCTATTCAGTTTTAAGTTACGTCTTAGCACTTTTAATATTTTAACTAAATCTTTTTTTAAATTAGCTGTGGAGTGTACCATGGCAACAATTAAAATTTTCTTTTAAATGTTATCTGATTTTTATATTTTATTTTATTATTTAAATGACCGAAAACGATTTTTAATAGATTTAGGTTTGGTTAACAATAATAACCCTCTATATATTTATTAAACAATTACTATTTACATATTACATTTTCCATGCTTTTTGTCCGGACCTTAACTTGCAGATTTATGTATCCACCCGGAGGCTCGGACTCTTCTTTTGCGCTCAGAGAAATGCGTTCACCAAAGACCCGCCCATTTGTTTCTGTACAGCAAAAATGGCGGTGCCCATGAATATCGGTGCACTGTTACAATCAGAAGTAATAGAAGACCCCGTGGACAAAGATGAGGGCGTTTGCGTATTGGGCATATTTGGGAAAAGCGCAATGCAACCGGGATCAATCAAAGACTCTCTCATAAACACCTTAGCGGATAAACACGTCTTCTCGCTCTTTGGGAGCGACGAAACTGACAGCTCGAGCGGGGGAACATCGATTCAAGCTTATTATAATCAAGAGAACCGCGTGCTGTATCTCGTATTAACATCTGTTTTTGACAACCGCCAGCTTATTCGCGCGTGCGAGTCATTGACGGCGGGTTTGGGTCATGCAGAAGCGCATGAGGTTTGGAAAGCGGCAGAGAAAGATCACTGTTTGCAGCTGCTCTATCTCTTCTCTCTGTGCCATGTTCTTCTGCTGGTTCATCCCACATGTTCGTTCGACGTCACTTACGATAGAATGTTTCGCGCTTTGGACGCGCTGCGTCAGAAAGCGCTTCCACTGTTGCGCGCCGCGATTAAAGATTCGCCAGTGTCTAAAGAATGGAAGTTAAACTGTCGGCCCTGCCCTCCTCGTTTACTATTCGTGTTCCAGATGAACGGAGCGCTCAGAGTGACCTCCTCTGGCACGGGTGGGAATGGGATTGATGGTTCTGGAGGGGATAAACCCAAAAAACACTCCCCTAGAAGGCGACTGCAGCATGCTCTGGAAGATCAGATATATAGGATATTCAGGAAAAGTCGTGTATTGACCAACCAGAGTAGTAATTGTCTCTTTACAGTGCCTGCCAATCAAGCTTTTGTATATGTAGTGCCAGGACCAGATGAGGACCCCATTGGCTCTCTTCTGGGGCACCTGCGGTCCAACTGTGTCCTTCGAGAAACTGAGGGAGGCGTGCCTGTGCCCAGGCAAAGGCGGTACCAACAGATGAGGCACTCCAATAGACAACCCTCTTTCAATGTAGAAAGCAGTCTTTCTTCAGGAGGGCAGTTGGTGGACTGCACTTTAAAAGAGTTCCTTTGGCAGCATGTCGAACTCGTATTGACCAAGAAAGGTTTTGATGACAGTGTAGGTCGCAATCCGCAGCCATCACACTTCGAGTTGCCTACTTATTCCAAATGGGTACATGTTGCGTACAGACTTTATCAGGTCATGATAGAGAACGGTGAGGATGACGCAGCCGAGATCTCCCTCAAGGTGCAGGGTCAGCTCAAAGTGCTGGAGGGGTTCCTTGACGCAGATGCGAAGTTCTCGGAAAACAGGTGTCAGAAAGCCTTGCCACTGGCTCACAGTGCGTACCAGTCAAACCTTCCCCATAATTACACCACCACAGTGCACAAGAATCAACTGGCGCAGGCACTGCGAGTGTACAGCCAGCACGCGAGGGGAGTCGCCTTTCAAAGGTACGCCTTACAGCTCCATGAGGATTGCTACAAGTTCTGGAGTAACGGGCATCAGCTCTGTGAGGAGCGCAGCCTTACGGATCAGCACTGCGTGCATAAGTTTCATCTGCTGCCAAAGCCAGGTAAAGATCCATGTATTCCCTGGGAATCGAACCCATTACCTTGGTGTTGCCAGCACCATACTCTAATGAGTTCTTTAAAGTATAGAAGGATCTTTTTTTTTATTTAGACTGATGACCCCTTGTACCTTCCAGTGATTTTTTTACTTTACAAATCTGCATTATATACCATGTATAATAATCAATCGATAAATAAACCTGAAAAGAATGTTTATTCCTAAATGCTTGTTACATACTGTTAGTCAGGTAGCACTTTGTTTGTATTTTAGTCTATCATTGTTCATATTAAGGTAATATTAAAAGAGTGTTTCAAGTTAAACACATTCCTGTAGCTAGAGCATTGCGTTAGTGATAGTTCCAGGTAATGCAAGTACTGATAAAAATGTGTATCTCCAATGCAGCGCAAGTCTCTGCATCTGCCAGATGCATAAATGTAAATATTTTCATGATGCTGTCAATTAGCACAGTATTTTTACTCTTGGCAAAGTTTGTAGAATCTAAAACTAAACATTTTGACAGAAAAAAAAGTCCAGTTTATAATTGAAGTCAGTCATCTAAGACAGTTCTGGAAAGCAATTGTACAGAAATACTTTAACGACAGACTTTGCTCCGGCATTTCAGAATGACTATAACAACATTTCAGATGTCCGTCAAGTGAGCATAAAAACTTGTTTTTGAGAATTAGTGGATTTTTTTTTTTTTTCACAAAATTTGGTATTTCCATCACTCGTTTCTGATGTGATGCATCAAAATGTGCATTAAAAAAGGGTGATGGAAACTGCTATTGTGAAGAGTCAGAATTATTTTCCTTGGCATTTTGTAGAATATACTTCTCTCTACCTCAGTTACCACTTTTCTTCACATTGCAGGAGAGAAGCCAGAAATGGACCACAACCCACCTATTCTATACCACAACAGTAGAGGCCGCTCTACAAGTTCCTGTAACTGTGGTAGGAAGCAGTCTCCAAGAGAAGATCCATTTGACATCCAAGCTGCCAACTATGACTTCTATCAAGTCAGTAGCAGTCAAGTTCTTCTACCGTAAATATTCACTACATAAGCTTTAAATCTATTCTTCATCACTCTGTCTTTTATTCTCAGATGCTTGAGGAGAAATGCTGTGGGAAGTTGGAGAGGATCAATTTCCCAGTGTTTCAAGCCAGCACACCCGACCCTGCTCCTGCCAGTGATGAGGTGCCCACACCTGCAGAGGTACCTCCATCAGGAGAAGCTGATCGTCTAAAGGAGAAAGAGACTAGCACTCACACACCTGGTGATAGCACAAGTCTGAGTCTTGCTCTTAGCTTGGGCCAGTCAACTGACAGCCTTGGAACATATGGTGATGGAGCAGAAGGACAAGAGAAGAGGTCAAGCTTGGTGGACAGACAGCCCTCCACAGTGGAGTATCTCCCTGGCATGCTTCATTCTGGATGCCCAAAGGGATTGTTGCCCAAGTTCTCGAGTTGGTCTCTTGTTAAACTTGGTTCAGCTAAGGCCTACAACAGCCTCACTGGTTTAGAGCAACCTGGATTCCTCCCAGGCTCTGCTTTCCTCTTGCCCTGGGATGTTGTCATTCGGAGCCGATCGGAGGAAGATGTAGGATCACTTGAGCCTCTGGACGGAGGCCCAGCCTCCTGGCCAGCACCGAATAAAGCATCCGCTGGAAAGCGAGGCAGCGCTGGAGGAATCGGACGAGGGCGCAGACGAGATGATGTAGCTCGTGCTTTCGTTGGTTTCGAGTATGAGGACAGCAGAGGGCGCCGCTTCCTTAGTTCTGGCCCTGATAAAGTAGTCAAAGTGCTTGGGCAAGGTGGACCAAAGGAACCTGCAACCAGATGCTTGAATTGTGATATGCCTTTATACATTCCCTCCCCAGCTCAAGGACGAGGGATAAAGCCACACTATGCTCAGCTGGCTCGTCTATTCGTCGTCGTCCCTGATGCTCCTCTTGAGATTGTCCTAAACCCACAGGTACAATATGTTAAAAAGAATGAATTTCATTCTCAAATTGAAGTATTCACAGTTATTACCACCCACATTTTCTCCATTGAAGTATACTGTTCTGTGCTTTCTTCTCTCATAGGTCCAGCCAGGTCCCCCTCCCTGTCCTATCTTCCATCCGGAGCAGCCTGAGGTTGTGCTGCCCCCTGATGGACTCTGGGTGTTACGCTTCCCTTATGCCTACGTGACCGATCGTGGACCATGCTACCCTCCGAAGGAGAACCAGCCATTGGCAAACTTGAGGGTGCTGAGAGGCATTCTGCGTGCCAACACGACTAGTTCAACTCCACAGTAACAAAAAACACTCTGCACTTAAAAGCACTGTTGGAATATCTGTAATATCTGTAGGACAAGGACATTTGGTGTGTCCATGCTTCTTTTCATTTTCTGTTATTAACCAAATTCTAGAAATAATTGTGGCTGTAAATACAAGCAATCAAACTAATGAATGTTGTGTTTACAGTGAATAAATACCTGCAGTGAGAAAAAAGACAGTGCACAATCTCATTATAAAACTATAATATTATTTTAAACTGAATTTACTTTTTAAATGTGTATGCAAATAGTGTCCACTCTGGATTTTCTGTTTTCTGTGGACTTTTGAGGTTGATGTTATGAATTATTTTTACCTGAGTAAATAAAATGCGATCTTATAAAACACTTGTTCCTGTTAGAATGTTAAAATATCAGTCTGTTACGGTTGTGGTTTTAGATATCAGCCTACTAAGGTTTGTTATGGTTTTACATAAAATAGCTAGTAAAAACACGACACAGAGAGGCGCTATTTAGTTATTATGTGGTCTAACGTAATTATGACTTGGTATATCTTTGACATTCTCAAGTGAGAAAATACAACGTGACAACTGTAATATCTTATAAATACGTAATATTTTCTGAGTTTAAAGTTATTTAAGACTTACTTTCGCTTTTAGTTTTTATTACTTATCCAACTAACACATCACAAAGATAACAAATGTTTTGGTTTTTCGCCTGCATATCCTCTGCGCTCGCTCATTGGTCCGTCCACTTTTTAGGCTGGCCAATCAGCGTATTGTTGCTAGGCCATTTTGTCTCATCTATTTGCTGGCCTGGTTGTCAATCAAACTGCGAGCTTGTATGGAGAGGCCCGATGCGCAACGGTGCTGTATTTACAGAGCGCTGCTCTCGTCTCGAGGTGCGTGGCTGATGAAGATACCTGGAAAGTGTTGTGAAGAATGATCTCCTGCTGTTTCGCATGAAGTTGCAGTTTCAAAGAGAGAGAGAGGTGGACCTGCGCGATACCTTTCCATTCAAAGGTAACATATGTCCAATTATAATGCGTGTAGTGATACCTTTTATAGGAAGTTTGACTTTTTAAAAATGTTACGTTTGTTATTTAGTATCGTGCAGTATATGCCAGCTTACTAAAAATAACCTTGTAAATTCTGTCAACTTAAATTTTAGTTTTAGATTAGATCTCACTACCGATGATAGTTGCTAATCTGGGTTTAAAACGTAATGTACACAGAATGCATCAATGCATAGTTAAAATGTCAACAATTATACTCTATACTAGTTGCCATCTGCTTTCCGAAAGTGTGCTTTAAATCTAGAATGCAAATCAGCAAATGTTGATACATTAGGAGAAGAAAAAAATAATTTTATGTTTACTTTAGGCACGAGTCATTGGCCATGAACGCAAATTGTATGTCGTCATGATGTTTTTATATTAATTTAACTATTATTATTTGAAATTTAATAATATTTTATCAATTAAATTAATTTGCTTTAATTTTCAAATATATGCTGTTTTGCATGAAAAAGAACATGGGAATTGACTTACTGTGAGAGCGTTCATGCCACTTATATTGCATAACAAACTATTTAATTATCATTAATGTGCATGCTATTGATATTTCGTTGATACTTGCATAAATACACTCACGTTGCTGCTTATTTTTATTAAACATGCTATGCATAAGCACGTGATCTTAGAGGGCTAGAACACTTCAAATGAAAGTGTGGATATTAAATATTTTGCAGTGTTGATAGTGTGTACTGTTTTGTCATCACAAGGTATATGAGTGACACTCAGGCTTGTTGTCATTTTAAAGCTGGCTTTTCTGAATTGGTTTAGATGTGGGTGTTTGCAAAGATGTGATTGCCAGAGGTGCTGAGCTGGTGCTGCCATCTGCACTCTCAGTCTGGTGGCATCTACTATGGCCTACATAGAAGCTGGTTCACTGACACCCACACATACTCGTCTGACCTGGATCCATCGCTCTGTCTCTCCATCTGACCCACTCCGTTTCCAACACTCTTGCCCTTAAGTAGCTTTGCACATTCATGGGTATTTCTGTCGCTTTGTGCCATCAGAATATATACTTACGGATGATTGCACAAAGAGTATCTTTTCAAAGGCGGTATATTAATTTAGAGGTTGTTTGAGATCAAAAAAGTTTTTTGTTTTTCTTGAAGTGGGCTTTTTTTTTTTTGTAATTTTCAGGATTGTATTTTTTCCGAACTTTAACATTTGTTTTTCTTGAAGTGGGCTTTTTTATTTTTTACTTTTTATTTTTTTAGGATTGTATTTTTTTCCCAACTTGAAAATATTAAAATGTTATTTTTAGTGTGCATTTACTAATCAACATGAATCCTTTTAAAGAGCTCCTTGTATTTGTGTATTGTAATTACATTAACAGGGACACTGTAAAATAAAGTGTTAATCCATCAGATGTATAATCGACAATTTAGTTAGAGCTAAATATCACAGCATATGTGTGTGCGCAGCAGGGGCTTTTTAATTTGTGCTGACAGATTTCAAAGGACAGCAAAAAAAAAAAAAGTGCTATTATGGGAGCTGCCTGCTGTGTATTATGTGAGGGACTGGGGGGAACGAGGGGGGATTCGCCACCTGTCCGGGGGTCCTTGTCTGTTTAGATGCCCTCTTACTGCTTAAAATGTGCCAGACCTTTTTTATGTTCTAGTTTAACAAGCAAAACAAACAAAAAGCCATTTATTAAAAAACGGATTTCCTGCTGATGTACCTGCTACACCATGTGTTATTGTTACATAAAAATTTACAATAATTATGCAGTTGAAAACAGCTCATGTGTGTTTCCAAATTTTTTGGGGAAACCGTAGCTAGTTTTCTTGATATATGTATGCATAAACAAGAAAGAAAATAAAAAATCTTCATTATGTCTTACCTGTCTTTAGGTTAGCATTACTCAGGGTCTAACCATCATAGAAATTAAAGGAATAGTTCACCCAAAAATGAAAAATTTATGAAAATGTACTCCCCTTCAGACAATACAAGATTTAGATGAGTTTGTTTCTTCATCAGTATAGATTTGGAGAAATTTAGCATTTAGCATGGGTGCTGTTAGAATGAGAGCTGATAAAAACATCACAATAATCCACAAGTAATCCACACAACTCCAGTCTATCAAACATCTTGTGCAGTGAAAAGCTGTGTGTTTATAAGAAACAAATCCATCATTTAACTTTAAACCATTACTTCTAAAGCAATATTATGGTTAGAGGACTTGAGCAAGTGTTGTAAAGTGTTGTAAAACTTGGATGACCTGAGTGTAAACTATTCCTTTAAGGGAAATACATTTCCCCTGATATTCGACCATAATTGCAGTCTTGGTTTTGTTACAGCAGTCTGTATTAGATTTGTTTGTCGAGTCGTCAACTGTGTGGTCAGAAGAAGAAAGATCAGACATGTTTGGATATTTGATGAATGAGATCTCTTCATTATACGCGTGTTTGGTCTGCTCCAGACTAATTTGAAATGGTAAACACACAAAAAAGACAGAGACAAAGTGGGCACCGTTTCTGTGATTATGGCCTCAGTAATTATATTGGCGACAACCGTTTATCTTCATCTCATCTGTCGAGATCTGAATGAATTCCAGCCTGCGCATCCTTTCATAAATTTCCCCCATAATCATTTTACCTCCAATTAGCCTTATACCAGCAACGTATCTGTCCTTTGTTGATTCTATATAATTGTGTTAGAAGTCGCATGAGGAAATTATGTTGAAAATGATGCTGCTGTATCATTTGGCCAAATTATCCAGCGTTCCTAATGGCAGAGCGAACACAATGGTGCTTAATTATGCCAAGGAGAGTCCAATTTCAAGCCTCATGCTGGTGACTAGAATACTCTCCGGCTGTATTTTTGTAAGGCCTGTTTGATCACATCTGTGCCAAAGCAAATATAATCACAGAATCGCAAATAGCTTCCCAGGAAACCTTACTTGCAGCCTTTTATGAATTGTCTAATTCAATTTGCTGCAGGAGTCACTGAGTTCATGTGATATCTAAAACAATATTTAGTCTTAGAGTTTTCTTCACAGTCACACTAGCCACGTGGTAACACTTTACAATAAGGTTTTTGAGTGTTACCATTTGTATTCTACAATGGAAAAAAACATTTAAACATTTGTTCTTTTCTAAATATGTGCTTTATGACCTCAGCAGGGTTTATTGCTGACTTTGCTGAGTCAGAACAGCCAACAAATGCTTTTGTTTATGTGATAATTATGTCGGTTTGCAGAGATGTGGTTGGAATTCAAATATCAGATGATGTCACTCACAAGGCCCTTTTTCGATCTCACGAATAGCTGTCCGCGCTTCTGGGTAATTAAATAAGATGCCTGCGGATTCTTTTAGTAATTAGTTCTGCCTTAAATCTCGTCCAAAGCTGCTGCCTCAACAGGCGAAAAGCTGCCAACATGCCACGATGACGTAAAAGAGGGCACACAATAAGTCAGATTGCCAACTTATTAATTGAATTCAAAAATCGCAACAAATTTGTGTGACCCGAAGGGGTAGTTCATCCAAAAATGGCAAATGCATCATTGTTAACTCATTTCATTCCAAACCTGTATGACTGAAAAGGAGATGTTTAGAATAATGTTCACGCTGCTCTTTTCCATAAAATGAAAGCAAATAGTGACCAGAGGCTGTCAGTCTCAAAAAAGGACAACAAAGCACCATAAAAGTAGTTCAAATGACTTAAACTATAAAATTTCAGAGCGAAAGTATAGGGAAAATTTATGTAAACGTGAATAACAAGCTAAATTTTGGTCATATGCCTTGAAATATAACACATGAACTACTTCTGTTACATCCCGCAGGCAACATTTTGTGTGATAACATGGATTTGTTTTGTTTAAATGTAACACGTTTTATTAGGGATGAATCCATCTAACAAAGAGGAGCATTGAAATCATACACGTTTGGTTGTCTGGCTGTCTCTGTGTGTTTGAGCCCACGTCATTGGCAGGTCTCCAGCTCTCTGCATTAAAAAGCCGCCTCTCATACAGCGCAGCCCCCTTCTAACCCGAGGGCAGGATGAACGCAGGACCACACAATCACAGTTAGCTGACAGACAACAGCTCACACACGCTCTGATTCATGCCTATTTGCCTGCATTTGCACCGTGTTCTTGTGAATGACGTCTGCTGCGTTCACTGTCTGTGTGTCTTGCTGACGTACACTCAGTTTTCAACATCATTTCGCATCAATCTGCGTCATTTATGACACCAAAAATGTGGAAATACACTGTAGAATTCTTTAATATTTAATATCTATTCATTCTTTATGTCTTTGTATATTCATTTATATAGCTACAAAGGGGCCACTACACTTTATTTTTTTTCGTGACTATTTTCTCTCTTTGATACTTAAAGTTAAACGGGCTGTTTTTGCAACTGCATTTTAAAGACTATAATGTGTAAGTTCAATATGTTATGTTTTGATACGTACATGTATGTTGTTATATGTTAATATGCTTATGGTAGTGGCTTCATACATATGATTTCTGAATTATACACTACTGGTCAAAAGTTTGGAATCATTTGTTTTATGTTTTTGAACCATTAGCATTTATTTGAAAAGAAATATGGTAAGAACAGTAATGTTGTGAAATATTATTACAGTTCAGAACTGGTTTATATATATATATATATATATATATATATATATGTGTGTTTGTATGTATATATTTTAAAAAGTAATTTATTCCTGTAATGACAAAGATGGATTTTCAGTTATCATTTCTCCTGATACTTCAGAAATCATTCCAATATGCTGATTTGATGCTCAATTATTGTTGGTAATTATTAATTATTATTGTCATATGCTTAATATTTATTTGTGAAAATAATTTTTTCAGGATTCTTTGAATAGTAAAAAAAAAAAAAAAACGCATCTATTTGAAACAAATCTTTTGTAACATTATGTCTTTGTAACAAATGCCTTAACTGTCACTGTTGATCAATTTAATGCTTCCTTACTAAAAAAAAAAAAAAAGTATAAATCTTAACCCAGACTTTTCACTGGTTGTGTAATTTTACATTGTTTAGTTCTCTTCCTAAAAATGTGTGTGTTCCTCACAGGTGTGCTCTCATTTCTCCTGAAGCTTCACCACGGCCCTCACCTGCGTGCTCCACTGTTTCTCCTGCGAGTTGTCCTGGGCTGACCGGCCCTTCCTGCTCCGCCCCCGCGCTGTCTCTCCCGCCACGGTCACCATGACGCGCTCCAAAACCTTCCAGGCCTACCTGCCAAACTGCCATCGCACCTACAGCTGCATTCACTGCCGAGCGCACCTGGCCAACCATGATGAACTCATCTCTAAGGTTAACAGCAATGTCTCTTTTAGCCTCTTTTATCTTAATTATAGATCTTAATCGGGTTAGACACCATATTGAATTGGATGAAAACGAGGCTGTGAGGGGTAGACTTACAGTCTTTACAATGACATGTGCTGTATAAAGGTCCTAGTAGTTTTCAAAACTGTTTTATAGAGTTTTTGTCAGTTAAAAGTCTTTTGTAAGATGTTTTGAACAATCGGTATGTGTGTTTTTGTGTAATATGTTAAAAAGTGTATAATAATTTTTATATATTTTGCATTTTATATGTTTATCGTTCGAGCTTTTGAGGTCAGTAAGATTTATTTATTTGTTATTTTTTAGAAATGAATAATATTAGTATAGCCATTTATATAATGTATCAGAAGATTTCTATTTCAAGTAATCGCTGTTCTCTCGAACTTTCTAGTCATCAAAGAATCTTGAGATGTTTCTTGAACAGCAAATCAGCATGTTAGAATGATTTCTGAAGGATCATGTGACACTGAAGACTGGAGTAATGATTCTAAATATTCAGCAATTCTATGATATCAATAAATTACATTTTAAAATATATTCAAATAGAAAAGTTATTTTAATTTGTTATAATATTTCATAATATTGATGTTTTTACTGTATTTCTAATTTTAAAAATTAAAGCCTTGGTGAGCATAAACAACATTTTTCCACATATAATTAAAAATCTTACCTCAGACTTTTGAACACTGTAAAAACAATTCCGTAAAATTTATGGTAAAAAAAAAACAGAATTTTACCGTAGAAAATACGGTAGCAACATTTTTGGTTTTACGGTTTTAACTTAAATTTACAGTTAAATACCGTAATTTCATTAACTGATATAATGTTAATATACCAACCTATTGAAGTACTGAAATCTATTTTGTACCTTTGTAATACACTGATAACCACCAATAGCAGGTAGTGATGAGAAAGTCACATGATGAACCAAAACCTATCACAAGCAGCTTTTAAATATTAACATATATAGAAGGTGCACAGTGTCATTCACACACACACACACAAACACACACACACTAAACACCATCATGGTAATGCACATGAAAATGAAATAATGTAATAAACATAAATTTAACAACATTAGGTGTAACAGACAAACCTAATGTGCAAACCTGATAAGAAAAAACTAAGAAGAAACATGTTTTTTTTCAAAAAAAAAAAAACATCAAAGTTGAAATGTAACGCAGGGAATTCTGGGAATTTACGGTTATTCACAGTAAATTATACGTTCTTTTTCACTTCCAAAAATGGTATACTACCGTAAAATTACATGTAATGGTATTTCACCGTATATAGTAGGGGAACTTACTGTTAACAATTTAAAGGTGGGGTAAGCGATTTCTGGTAGCCAATGTTGACATTTGAAATCACCAAAACAAACACGCCCCTACCCCAAAAGGCTCTCGCCCCTATTTTGATAGCTCCGCCCCACACATACGTAACATTACGCAACCCAGACAATGATTAGTTCTGTGAAACAAAGCAAAACCAATGTTACTCGCCTATCGAGAAGAAACAAAGCAACCTCGGCGTCCGATCGCAGGCCTTCCCGCTCCTTCAGTTCTCTCCAGCACTGGAAAGCTGATCTGATATTTACTCGGGTTCTACTTCTTGCCTTATCGTAACACCGTGTCTACATCGGACACGAGCGGTGTGGTGCAACAAAATACTATAGAACTCATTATAATCAGTGATGCTGTCTACACTGGATGGGACATGACACGACAAATCCCTGACATTAAACTGCTGCCGCGTTCCATTTATGACGTATTGACACAAATTTCAAATGATTTTCAACGGTCGCTTTGTCGCGTCCGGTGTAGACACGGTGTAAGCCTTCTTTTGTTCTGCAGATGTTTTCCTCTTTTGTTTTTTATCCACCATCTCTATCTTTCTGTCATTGCTCGGCTAATATCCGTCATGTGCACTGATGAGCGCTCTCTCCTCGCATCATGAGTAGACACGCCCCTTACTGCTGATTGGCTACAAGTTTGTTTTGGTACTCGGCCCCGACTCATTTTCTAAAGCGTTTTTTAAAAAATGCACACCCCACCTTTAACAGGTTTTTACTGTAGCATTTTTACATTCTTTTACCATTAAATTCACGTAAATTTTTTACAGTATAGTGTATACATTTTTTGCCGTGTATTCGTAAATTGCTCTGTGGATTTTGGGTAAACTTTTGATTCTGTTCTTTAAAAACGGGCCCATACATAAAAACCGAGTTTATGACTTCGTTAGTGAAACCATATAATCCCACTTTAATTGTACTAGATGTGCATAGACTCTTCCAATGGCACACTTTTAAAACACCATATGGGGCCTTTTTATGAGGTGTGTGTCATTATGTGTGTGCACGGAGAAATATGTGTCAAAGATTATTAATAGCACCTTTAATTCATAATGTGAACTTTGTGTGTGTGACTTATCTGCGCGTGGATTGTGTGTACGGGCAGAATGTGGGTCAGTAAGGCACTCAATTGTGTGTGTAAATGTCACACAAGCAAGGATCAAGGGAAGCAGGTCATCGTTTGGGCTTTTGTGTGCTGCAGGTGTAAGAGTAATCACGTCTCTGTTGTATACGCAGATGATCCAGGACACCCACGTATACCCATAATGCTACACTAAAGTCTGCGCACAGGGTTTGGGTTGTCTGATACCATGACTGTATCAGACAGGGTTTTTGATGCGCCATGTGTGTTTACAGATTGTGCAGATTAGACAAGATTGTTTTTTCTTCATTCATTAGTTGTTCACATACTGTGTTTGCAAAATAAAGCCAGCAGTATCCGGCCTGCTGAGGCTTACTTGTGGTGCAGGGGGAGCGAGAGCACTGCAGGCAGTTCTGGGGTGGAGTTGAGGTTGAAATGATAATTAGATTTCAATTAGTACAAATCCTCTGAACCAAATAAAGGTCAGAGTGGAACATAATAATTGTAGTAGTTTAAAAGTAGGTTAATAGACTTTGCACAATAGGAGGCTTGTGTTTTTATTTAAAATTCAGGTAGGAAAACTTGTTAAAGGAAAAAAAAAAAAAGGTGATGCAGCATTTGGATAGCTAGTATTTGAAATCTCTACAAACTGAAAATGGCACGTATTCAGTAAATTTAAATACATTTTTAAATGTTTTTAATTAATGTGTTACTTTGGCAGCTCTTAAATACAAAAATAATGTACTCAAAAATAACAGTGAAAACACTCATCATTTCAATGTAACAGTCATAGCCAGATAGAAGTCAAAAGTAGTAAAATATCGGTTTAAAATAATTGAGGCAAAGAAGAATTATATTAATAATTTTCATTTAAATCATTGAATGGCTGATTTTTAATTTGTTGAAAATGCAACTTTAACATTTTACATTTGAAATTATATACAATTTTAGATTTTGTCATAATAATTCACAATATTACTGTTTTACTATATTTTAAAAACGAAATATATTAAAAACATTAAAATGTTACCAACTCCAAACATTTGAAAGGTGTGTAAAATGTAATAATATAATATAATACTATTTATACACTTTCAATATACTTGAGAGTTTTCATGTATGCATCTTATTTTTTAAAATTGTAAAACTTTTTTTTAGATAAAAACTATTTAAATGTTATTAATGAATATGTTACTTTGGCAGCTCTTAAATACAAAATAATAAAAACAAATGAAAACTATAAAAACATATGTTTAAAACATATGTTTAAAATAATCAAGGCAAGGAAGAATTATATTTAATTTCTTTTAAATCATTGATTGAATCATTGTGTGTCTGTTAAATCACTGAATTTGAATTGTTAAATTTGAATCTGAATGAATCATTTAATCCATTTGAACCGATTGATTGAAAATTAATTAACATACTACAAGTTTATAATGTGTTTATTGTATTGTGTTTCAAGTGTTTACCCATTGTTGTCATGGTTCAATCTGGTCTTGTACATTATTTAGGCTTAAAGATAGCACAGCCAAAATGAAACCACCCTAATGATCTTTTGATCCATGCCCATATGGCCAAACCGCTTTCAAACACCCGTAATTATGACCCTGCCCCTGTTTCAC
Source organism: Onychostoma macrolepis (assembly GCF_012432095.1). Classification (NCBI taxonomy): domain Eukaryota; kingdom Metazoa; phylum Chordata; class Actinopteri; order Cypriniformes; family Cyprinidae; genus Onychostoma; species Onychostoma macrolepis. Next base: position 17,843,644 of record NC_081164.1, on the reverse strand, counting down.
ATCATGCCTGGGAAATCCTATCTGCCAAGGTCATGAATGGAGCAGCGAAGGGAAATAGATTTTTCCAAAAATTATTAAGTGAATGATGTTGAATTACTCTGACGTAAATATGTAAAACACATGTCAGCCAATTCAGTGTGTTTATTAGGATGTGGGTTTTTTTGGCCGATTTTGAAATGTAATCTTTCCTGTTTTATTTCCTTTGCAGTCTTTTCAAGGGAGTCAAGGCAGGGCCTACCTCTTCAACTCGGTGTAAGTCCTGTAGTTTGTCTCAACCATCCAACACAAAAAGGTCATGCCAAATTTTGACATCCTCTTTTCATCAATCAGGGTGAATGTAGGCTGCGGGCCAGCAGAGGAGAGGGTACTGCTGACCGGTCTTCATGCGGTGGCCGATATCTACTGTGAGAACTGTAAAACCACTCTGGGCTGGAAATACGTAAGTTCTGGATCAGACTAGATACACACACTCACTTAGTGGCCACTTACCTCAAACACACACTCATGATCATTCACACCGGACAAGAACACTTACAACTTTCTCCAGCCGGTCAAGATAACTCATCCATATCTCACGTGAGGCATAAGACTCATGCTGGAGACACAACTCAACAAGAGAGATACTTTAAGTGGCTTTTCCACACACTCGTGACCTGCTTCCCACGTCACTAATCTACTACTGACAATCTTTGAGTACCTTGTGCTTTCCAAGACAAAAGAGTTTTCCAAGAGTCATTTCAGTCTATTGGCTTTGAGTGGCTAATCAGTGAAAAGCACTTCAGAAAATGTTAAACTTTTGTCACTTTTGAAAACTTATCTTATGAAAAAAAAAGTTATCTCTCCCCAAAAAAATAAAAAAGTATTTCTCTATTTTAAGTCAGGTGGTGTAAACAGCAGGTAAAATGCAACATTTACATAATTGTTTGAAAGTGTGGGCTCAATAGGATTTTTTTTTTTTCAAATGTGAATACTTTTATTCAGCAAGGATGCATTAAATTGATCAGAAAATGTGTAAATTTATAATGCTACAATAGATTTCTGTTTCAAATAAATGTTCTTTTCGACTTCTGTTTATCAAAGAATCCTGAAGAAAAAATCATCAATGTTTCCTCAAAAATATTAAGCAGCACAATTGTTTTCCACACCGATATTGATAAGAAATGGTATAAAAAGTTACTGGAATAAATAACATTTTAAAATGATATTAAAATAGAAAACAGTTTGTATTGTATTGTAATAATATTTTTCAATATTTGTGATCAAATAAATGCAGCTTTGGTGAGCATAAGAAACTTCTTTCAAAAACATTAAAACATTTTACTGACCACAAACTTTTGAACACTAATGTATATTATAAAATACAATAATAAAATGTAATATAATATATACCTATATAGTTTATTTTTAAAAAGGTTGTAAAACATAAAAATATTAAATAATATTAAAACATAATATACAAAAATATTCATATTAATAATAACTACAAATATATTAGTAAACAAAATTAAATCTATAAAAATGAATCATTACACACTCACACACACACAAACACATATACATATATATATATATATATTATTATTATTATTGATTTATATATATATACCTGTATTTTTTTTTAAAGAAACATGTCAGAAATCATGAGGGACTTTGGAGTCCACTCTAAGATAACATTTCCTATTTTATATTTTTAGTCGCATAACAACAAAATGGTGACATTTGATTCATCTGAAAGGTATTTCGTCATGCAAATTACAACTTTTCAGCCTTTTTATCTTGATTTTTTCCCCCCACAAAAATATTAAAATGAATGTTAATTCTATTATATAAGAGGTGTGTTCAAGACATTGTTACTGTATTTATAAATGATCTAATTATTCACACTTATATTTAAAGAATAAGCATATCAGAATAGATTTAGAAGTTGGCGCTTGTTTTGCAGCCCATATATAGTGAAACATCTCCTCTAATAATGCTATTTAAAGGTCTTATATTTGATTGACATATCTAGAAAAGTTTCCCAACAGCTGTCCATTATTTTTGGATCAGCAGATCTTGACTTTGAGGTGACCACACATTCGTTTCTCTTTTTCTCTCTCTCTCCCTCCCTCTTCTTCTTTCCGTTAGGAGCATGCCTTCGAAAGCAGTCAGAAGTACAAGGAGGGCAAATTCATCATCGAGCTGGCCCACATGATCAAGGACAACGGGTGGGACTGAAAACCCTGGACTCCCCAAGGCCCATAACGCTGGAAAGAGACGTGCAGCATATGAATAATTAGTTTCATTATCTGGCTGTAACTTCCTCCCTGGAAATCTATCTACCTGACACACATCTATAAACCGTGAGGGTGCAAGGTTCATAGCAGCAGCGCTACCCATTTCCTGTGTGTATATACAAACAAATGTGTGCCAGCTAGACACCAAGTGTTTCTATTATGTGAGTATTTTCCTATTCAATTCAAGGGAGTGCGTATGTGCAAATCGAGGCACAAATCGACGTTTGCTTTCCTCGTGGGTTGGCCAAGGTCACAGTTTTGTCCCACACTCAGGTTTAACTAATGGCTGGATCCATGGTGAAGAAGGGTGAAAGACGAACCCATTTAGCACGGCACCTTTTATCTCATCTGAGGCGAAAACACTCGAACAGAAGCGTCATCCATTTGTTCCCCTTTTCTTTTGTGTCTTTATTTCCTCCAGTCACTTGCATGTTGATTATTTATACGTGTATTTATTGATCTGTTCGTTTTGGGGACGTTACGTTTATGGTAAACTGAAGCAACCACAGTGGTCTTACTTTGACCTCGTATAGCAGAAGTAGCAACGTTTGGTAGAGGTTTGTATGCACACTTCCTCTCCAGATTGGGATCTGTCTCCGTTTGAATGTGATTATGGAGTAAATGAGGCATTCCTATGCCATTTATAGGGCACAGGTCGCGTACATTAGCTAGAGCCAAGTCTTTCTCCCCAGCCGCAGCTGAGAAAAGCAGCTGTCAGCTTTGAAAGGGAACTGAGGCGTTCTCACAGCCTGTGATGTCCCCTTCGGTCTCATTAGTTCCCGCCATTAAATCACAAATCAAGTGGTAAACCAGGCTTTCTCACCACGTGTTTTGGGGAAGAAAGCGATCGACATGTAGTAAATGTGGCTGCTGAACGAGGTAATCCAGATGGGGCTCGTAAATAAAAAGCCTTGACGCAACCAAAGACTCTTTCATCACCTATGCTGACCAAACTGAGTTCGATTTCCTGATTTAAGGCCTGTTCACACTAAGGACAATAACTTTACCGATAGATATCAAGTTTTAAGAATCGTTGTAATTCTGTGAGAATACTAGAGTCCACAACTGTAACAATAACGACACAGAGGAACAATAATGATTTTTGTTTCAGCTGACGAACGATAAAAACATCAAAGTTTAAAGTGAGAGACAACATTAAAGGGTTAGTTCACCCAAAAATGAAAATTCTGTCATTAATTACTCACCCTCATGTCGTTCCAAACTCATAAGACCTTCGTTCATCTTCGGAACACAAATTAAGATATTTTTGATGAAATAAACAGCAATGATATTACCACGATCAACGCACAGAAACGTAGCAAGGACATCGGTAAAATAGTCCATGTGACATCAGGGGTTCAACCATAATTTTACGAAGCTGCGAGAATACTTTTTGTGCGCAAAGAAAACAATAATAACAATTTATGCAACAATTCTTCTCCCGAGTTACCGTCTTCCGCCATTTTGGAGAGTAGCGCGCGCGCTGTCGACTGAACCTAAACAACGCTACTCTCCTAAATGGCGGAAGACGGTAACTCGGGGACAAGATGAACGAAGGTCTTACAGGTTTGGAACAACATGAGGGTGAGTAATTAATGACAGAATTTTCATTTTTGGGTGAACTATACATTTAATGCAGTGCTTGCTTATAATGAACAGAAATTAGCGTTGGCTGGTGTGGACTATAGTTATTGTTCTTGGTGTGAACAGACCTTTAGATGCATTGTTGTGTGTCATTTGGTTCAGTTGAATTGTCTTGTGCAGAACAAGTCGATTTTACTTTGATTTAGGTGTTTTGGGTGTTAACATATAATGTCTTATTTTGAGTATGTATTTATGATCAGTCATCACGTATTGTTTTAGCACTCAATCTTACACCTGTGTATTTATCGTTCTGTGGGACCGCTCCACCTATTCCAACATTTTTTTAAATAATTTTAAATTGTTTTTTTCAAGAAGAAAAGTGTGTGTGCGATAAATTTGGAATCGGTATATTTTAATCTGATATCAATAAAGCTCTCATTTTATGAATGACCTTTTTCCGTTGGTCTTTTTCAGAGTGTATTATTCACTGTTGGATTATTTCAAAATTAGAAGAGAGTTTATTTAAAATATCAGTCTTTTGTATCATTATAAAACGTTTTAACTGTCACTTTTGATCAGTTTAGTCAGTGCATCATTGATTTTTTTTATTTTTATTTTTTTTTAAATAACACCCTTTTGAACGCTATTGTGCATTTAAATAAGGAACACTGTTATCTTTCATTCATATTTTTAAAGTTATGCCTGAAGTAAATCATGTGTTTCTGCAGATATTAAGGGTATGAATTTTGAGAGCAGAGTTCAAATGTTCCCAAAGGCCTGTCTGTGCTGAACCTTGTACGCTCTCTGCATGCAGTGAGTGTGTGTGAGAGAGGGTGGCAGAGCCAGGAAACATTGTTTACAGCAGCAGATGGTGGGTAGACTCTCATAACCATGATACTAGGAGCAGCCATGTGAGTGACAAACATTGTGTTCCCCCCCCGAACTAATACTATGAATCCATTGTTTTATTCAGGCTCCCGATGGGAATTAACACCCTGTAGCATCTATTACAGCACTTAACAGCTTCACATTACTGATAGAGACTGCTTTCCATTAAAAAGACACGAAAAGCAGATTTTAACAAAGATTTAAGCAGATTTATACTAATGTTTTTTTATTCAGACATTAAGCAATTTTCAGAGAACATTGCATGACAAAAAAACACATTGTGTTAGCATGAATATACAATTTAAACTGTCAACTGATGTTAGCTAATTCATAATATATTTATCTCCTCATTCCAGGATGAATTTCACCTCATTTCTGATACACATACACACTATATTATACTATATTGTGACCCTGGACCACAAAACCAGTCATAACGGTCAATCTTTCGAAACTGAGATTTATACATCATCTGAAAGCTGAATAAATAAGCTTTCCATTGATGTATGGTTTGTTAGGATAGGACAGTAGTTGGTCGAGATACAACTATTTGAAAATCTGGAATCTGAGGGTGCAAAAAATTCAAAATATTGAGAAAATCGCCTTTAAAATTGTCCAAATGAAGTTCTTAGTAATGCATATTACTAATCAAAAATTAAGTTTTGATATATTTACGGTAAGAAATTTACAAAATATCTTCATGGAACATGATCTTTACTTAATGTCCTAATGATTTTTGGCGTAAAAGAAAAATCTATCATTTTGATCCATACAGTGTATTTTTGGGTATTGCTACAAATATACTCCAGCGATTTAAGACTGGTTTAGTGGTCCAGGGTCACATGTATATATGTCTGTGTGACCCTGGACCACAAAACCACATAGGCTACTGTGTGTGTGTGTATATGTGTATGTTTTAATTATTGTTATTTAGAACAAATTATAGATAGATAGATTTGTTTTAAATTTTATATATATATATATATATATATATATATATATATATATATATATATATATATATATATATATATATATATATATATATATATATATATATTACAGTATATAACTCATAATATAAGCAGTTATTTGAAATTATTATTATAAAACCAAACTCACTGTGATATGGTAAGTAGTTGGAGGCAGTAAAACAACTATTACCATGAAGAATAAATACTTTACATTTTTATTACCTCTGTTTTCGCTTCTTTTTTCACAACAGAGTCGTGGGAATGTGGTATTTTTACATTATGGTAATGAGAAATGTGGTGTCGGGTACATTTAAAGCAGTAGCTAATTGTGGAATAGGGTGGAGGTCTGTCTTTCTGTCTCTCTCGACCTCTCCTCAAAGCTGCCTGCCTCAGCCACATGATGTATACTAAGCTTCTTGCTGGCCAAACCCACTGTGTCTAAAAATAAATGTGATATCCATCCCGGACTGAGTGAGTGAGTGTCTATGTGACAGAGGGACAGAGAGAGAGAGAGCGAGATGAGGAGAGACCGAGACACAGCTCCTCTGTAGTAGAGTAAATATACATTCTAACCCAAAGCAAACCACCAAAACCAATATAGAGCAATACCCTAAAATTAAATTACATTATATGTCGCATGAAGTCACACTAAAAAAAGATTTATACATACAAATCATACACTCATGCATTTAAATGTCAAAATCTATCCTCAACAACACTCTTTTAACTCTGATGCATATGAGAAAATGTTCCCAATAAGAGTCTTTGGATTAGAGATACTGTAATCTCTGCACTGGTTTCAGATTATACAGGTTTATTTACCCACTGCCCTCATCTCAGACTGTGGTCATGAGCTTTTGCACAACCAACACGTGTGCATGTGTGTGATTCCTTGGACTTGGATTATTTCTGAACTGTGTACAAACACAGCTCAGTGTTTCCTGCTGCAATATTATCAAGCCTCTCTGCTGTAGATAAAGAGATCACCAGTGAATTTGCCTGTGAATCCCATTGACTATGGAAACTAACAAAAAGAACTGTTTCACAATAAATAATAAACTGTGAGGAATGGAAGTTCCATTTATCTCATTATTTGGGCAAAACTGTGAAAGACCGAAACACTCTCTTTTAAACAGTTCAGACCATTTCATAATACAAATCTGACATTATTTGTTTGTCAACATGGGAACAGTATATAGGATGTGTTTTATTTGTGGGGATACATTGGGGGGGGTCGGGGTCCCAAATAAAGTTTTTGGCCACTTATTTGGTCATTTATTTTAATGAAAGAGCACCTTTCAAGCAAAACATACCAAAAATAGATGACAACTGTTCAAAAGATGAAGAAAGGTTTTTGGAAACTTTGTGGCTATCAAATGTTAAAGGGTTAGTTCACCCAAAAATGAAAATTCTGTCATTAATTACTCATCCTCATGTCGTTCCAAACCCATAAGACCTTCATTCATCTTCGGAACACAAATTAAGATATTTTTGATCAAATCTGAGAGCTCTCTGACCCTCCATAGACAGCAATGCAACTGCAATGTTCCCAGGTCCAGAAACATAGCAAGGATATTGGTAAAATAGTCCATGTGACATCAGTGGTTCAACCGTAATTTTACAAAGCTCCGAGAATACTTTTTGTGGCAAAGAAAACAATAATAATGTAATTTATTCTATTTTACCTATACCTATTCTATATTCTGTTTTACTATTTTACTGATGTCCTTGCTACGTTTCTGGACCTAGGAATATTGCATCAAAAATATCTTAATTTGTGTTCCGAAGATGAATGAACAACATGAGGGTGAGTAATTAATGACAGAATTTTCATTTTTGGGTGAACTTTCCCTTTAATGTAACATGTTACCAAGACACTGTGTACTTGAAAAACACAAACACACACACACACACACAGATAGAGAGAGAGAGAGTTATATATAGTAATATTTATTTATTGTTGTATGTATTATATTTATTATTTTATACATTATAAAGATATAAACAAAAATTACATGATATAATTTATCATATACAGTATATATAGATATATATAATAGATAATAAATATTTATTATATATTTATTTAAATAGATCATATTATTTTATATTATCGTATGTTATTTAAAATAATAAAAAATGTATTTGAGCACTTTCTGTAATGTGATGAACTACACCTGTGGATTTATCTATGACACATGTGAGCTTGAGGGGAAACTTGTCTTGATAAAAACATAAATCCGACCTAAATTGTTTGTAGATAGTATTTGGTTTTATCATTTAAAAACCAAAAATCATTTAAAATATTTTTTTGAAAATTATCATGAATATTATTATGAATATGCATAAAACAACGTATCACGTTATAAATAAGGTCAAGCGAGTAAGTATATAAAGTAAGTAAGTATAGAAAGTCAGGTAAAATATTTGTGTTCCCTGCTCATTAAAACTATAACTTAGCACTGAAAATGCTGTATTGCTGTCTAGGTCTAACCCAAATATAACATTTGTGTTTTCTTGTCTGAGGCAAGGAGGGTAACACAGGGTCATATGAGGTGGGGTACATCTAATCAGGAAACCCAGAGGCTGTGGTCCGGGGGAAGGGGCTTGTTTGGGGTAATTATGCTGCCCTCACAGCAGCAGATGGCTTGGGAGGGGAACCGGGAAGAGGGTTGATGTTAGTAACAAAACCAAAACTGGTCTGATGCAGGAAATTAGCTACAAGAAAAATGAAAGACTGTTTCCTTTGCTCTCTCTCTCTTTCACTGACTATATTCCCCTCAAAATAGTAAAAAGCTCTTTGGCCATCAAACTGATACACATATGAACAATGGAGGATCAAGAGGATGAGCGTGTCTGATTAAATAGCACCTCACAATGAGATTAAAGGAGGAGGCTCGTGTGTCTGATGCAGATTTGCAGAAGGGGAATGTTTTTCAGCACGTAATTGGCCTCTGCACTTCCTGGTTCATGCTGGGCCATTAATCTGAGCCTGGCCAGGTTAAAACCATTAGACCAGCAGAAGGTCTGCACCATCTGCACTCAGCTCACAACAGAATAAGGCCAATGAAGAGAAGTGAGGGGGTGCCTGAATGAACCCTGGCCAATCTGTGTGTGTGTACATGCATGATGAAAGCACTCAGAGCAATAGATTGAGACCCTCCTCCTGGCAAACAGCCACACACGCACTGTCCGAAACAAACGGCTGAAGCATGCTGAATGGAAATGAGCATTTTAGGCTTTGGGTAACACACCTGCCCTTTTAAAATGTTGGAGCAGCTGGGTTACCGCTGTGCTGCTTATCCAAATGCTAAGCTGATATCAACAACAGGCCACCTGCAGTGCAGACGTTACCCATGCACTTTTTAATCTGCCGTGGCAACAAGGTGCCATGCATTGAGAAAGGCCTCTGTAAATCAAGACGCTGCCAGGTGCATCACTTTTCCAAGCCGTCTGAGAGAATCTAATTCGGATTTTCCAACACATTTGGAGTTTATAGATTGTAAAGTGTGTTGGGTTTATTACTATGTTAAGTTGTTTAAGAATTTCATATAGTGCTCATGTTAAAGATAAACATTGATTAGGCATTGACGTTGTTTGTCTAAAGTAGAAAAGTTAATGTTACTTCCCTTTCAAAATAGTAGGTACAGTATGTTACTGAAGATAACTATATTTATATACAATTACATTTACATGACATTTCAGGGTAAAAAAAATAGCATCTATGGTACACGTCCAAAAATAAAACATTTTGGGGTGAAGAGCATGCCAAACTCATTGTGGTTAGCACAAATTATAGCTAAAGCTCATTCAGATAGGCCTAGCTGGGATGAATTTGAGCAGTCTGAAATGCCATTCAATAGGCCTAATTCATGTGTGAATTTCTGAGGAAATGTTTTGTTTATATATTTAATTGTAGGCCTAAGTGTGAATTTGTAAATGTAACCAATTATCCCACTGTATTGAATGGATTAGTTTACAGTGAAATTGTGGTGTTTTATGGCCCATGTGTTTATGCTTCTAACGCGTGTCAACTTTTTTTCGTCCTCTTATTATTTTTATTATTTATCTTTTTCTTTACTTTCACTGTTTCTATGTCCTTACTTGTTCTAGCTTGTAAAGTTACTATTCTGGTCGATATTTAAAATTATGTGTTGCTTGAACACATTGCCTTACGATGAATCGCTTGTTGTTTTCCTAATTCGTAAGTCGCTTTCGATAAAAGCGTCTGCGAAATAAACAATTGGAAACGGAAAATGTAGCCATGTGTACTGAGGTTGTATTTTGATCCATTTGCGCCATCTAGTTGTCATTGAATTATAACCTCCAAAGGAAGAAATGGTATGTGACTGCAGTCACACTTTCTTTTTTAATGCCATACGTTTCACAATAAAACAGTAAAATACAGTAAAATGCTTTTATTCATCAATTCACATGTCAGGAGAAGGTAAGTACAAATCAAATGTAAAGAAAATCAAATGCAAGTGTAGGTAAGTCAAAATCACCAAAAAGTGCCTTTGAGACTTCACAATCAAAAATCTGAGATTTTTCATTTAACCTCATATTTGTTGTATTAAGTAGACCTTAGTCTGTTAGAAATGCATGTTGGTCAACTCCAGCACTTTTCATAATTTAACTGTAGGCAGATAAGATATGAACAAACCACAAAAGATGTCAACCCTGTCATGGACAAATTCAAAGTAGTATAAATATATTTTCATTGCATAGTGATTGTAAAATGTAGATTTGCAGAAAGATAACGTGTCCCTTTACCAACAAAACATTTTAGATAATTGGAAAAGTATTTTGATAATAATGAAATTACGGCCAAAATATGTATTGCCCAATAAAATAAATTATATCTATATCTAAATAAAATCTAACAACAAAGATAGTTAGTCAAACTTTCAAACAATACTTACTGGCCCTCATTTGTTTATTAATAAATCACACACAAAGTTTTGCTAACTTGTTAAAATAATTAGTTTATTTTCATAAAAGTTGAGGATGACAGTGTGGACAACAAGATGACAGGGTGGACCTTGGCATGACAGGGTGGACAATTTAATGGGTTTTCTTTAATGGGTGAACTTAGAGAACAGGAACATCAGAGAAACAACAGCAACAACAATAAGAAACCCTTAAACAATATTAAAAAGAGTTTCAAGAATTCATTTTCTGCATCACTCTAACTGATCTTCCACATACTTCCAAACAGATGGAGCAATCTGTAGAGAGCGCCTGTTCAGAGCTTGTGGTTCTGGCATTAGGCAAAGAATCTGCCAACCATGGTACCAATTAATGTCCTCCCGGGGACCTGGCCAAAATAACTTGTTTGTGCCATTGTGGTGTAAACACTTGACTTTAACACTGTGCCCTTCCACATCCATGATGACACTTGGATAGCCTTCACTGTCATAGTTCACAAAGCACCACTCTCCAATGTGCTTTGATTCAATCACTTCTGGTCTCATTTGGATATCGTGTGTTCTTTCCACTTGCTGTGGACTTATCAGATGAAAGTGAAGCATCAGTTAGAGAGCTCTCTCTCTCTGCATTATTTGATCAAAAATAAAGTAACAGTGAAATTGTATTACTATTTTAAAGAACTGTTTATTTATAGTTATAAATAGCCTATATTTTAAAACGCCATTTATTCCTGTGATGGCAAAGCTTAATTTTCAGCATCATTACTCCATTGTTCAGTGCCACATGATCCATCAGAAATCATTCTAATATGCTGATTTGAATCTCAATATATCTCTTTCGAGACGATTTCGCTTTTCTTTCTAATTCTTTGTTGTTGTTTTTTTGTTTGTTTTTTTCATTATTCTATATCCCGAAATGGTGATTCTATATCCCGAAATGAAAATGGTGAGTATTAACCAACAAACTATAAAACAGTGAGTACTTGAAGTCTTTGTGCCGTTATTATATATATATTTAAATATGTAATATAAACAGAAATGCTAGTGTTGCTTTACATTACAACGCTAGTGGGCGGTAAAACACTGTAATCAATCTAATTTGCACGCGTGCGGTCACTAACATCATCGAGACGTAAACAACGCGCGCGGACGCGGGGAATTATGGGATATCTTCCCTCGGCGGCGCGGTGCCGCCATGTCTCCTGAAGATAAACGGCGGCTAGTCGTTTTCTCCGCTGCGGTGTTCTCTTTATTCTTCCTTTTACTTGTGTTGAGCTACATACCAGCTTATTTGTACATACTTTTTATCTGTGTCGTGTCTTGTGTCGTTTATTTTCACAAAGCGGAGGAGTTGCAGCTCTTCGAGAGACTAGGCCTCAATCCTCGCTGTGGACTGAGAGTCCCGTCGGCTCTGCTGCGCTGGTTACCGGGCAGGACTTTGAGCGGAGTCCCGGCCGCCGGCAGAAACAGGTTACGTAAAAGTGATGCTAGAAATTCCTTTGCGTCACCCAGCGATAGACACTTTGCGGGTTCGTATTATAGAAGAGACCACACGCTCGGTGACTCGGTGTTCAGCCCTCGGGATATACTCATGGGAAGTTACCTCGCCAAGACTGAAGAAAGCCCCTCCGCAGCGGTGAGGCCCGCTGGAGGCTCGGGGACTTTCATGCACCCCAGAGATCAGCTCCGGGAGAGACTCGCCCGACCTAATCATGCTGTGCACACCCCTAACAGGAGACTGTCATTCGGGTAAACACCAAATGCTTTGTCTTGTAGCTTTCTCTGTCTAAGCTCACGTGTTTTAATAGGAACGCGTTAGAAATTTTTCTGTTTACGCTCTAATAAAACACATGTAGATTCTATCAGGATCGTGTTTGCACACGTTTGGCATTCTCGGTTGTTCTAACATGTAAGTTGTCCCAGTTTTCCCTCCATGATTTGAAAATGTGGGAGTTCCTGGAGCTGGTCAGGCGCACTGCTCCTCCTACACCAGTTTGGACGCCTGACACTACACGTGTAGGGTTGAATAAAGCTTTCCACTTAACATTAAAACAGCATTGTGACAGCTTCTGTCCTTATGACTGCTAATACTTAGAGTTGGAAACACAATGAATTTATTTTCTTTATTCAAGGGATCAAACTTAATATTTGCGTCTATAATTCTAATGTAACTCTTCATTTGTTTTATTTATTTTGGAATTTGTCACCATGCTGTACAGTCTACTTTTCAGCCTAGGTTTTTTTGGGCAAACTTGTTTCATGTTGTTCTATACCTTACCTACATGACTGACTGACTTCAGAGAAACAAAAATTAGATGTTTAGAAGGTGGTTTCTTTTCCATATTTTGAGATGCATATTTCTTTCTTTGAAAGAAGTGTCTCGTGCTTACCAAGGCTGCATTTAATTGATCAAAAATAATATTATTGGAGTTAAAAATAACCCTTTTTCTGTTTGAATGTAAAATGTTATTTATTTGAATATTTAAAATTAAGTATAGCAATATTGAATAGAATTTAAAAAAATATATATTCCTGTGATGGCAAAGCTGAATTTTCAGTGTCTCCTGATCATTCAGAAATCATTTTAATGTTGATTTGGTGGTCAAGAAACATTTTAATTATTTTGTGGGAATGAAAAGAAATTCAGGATTTTTTTGTGTAGGAAGTTTAAAAAGAGCAGCATTTATTTGAATAATAGATCTTTTGTAACAATTGTCTTTTATTGCATCCTTGATTAATGAAAGTATTCATTTCTTTAATTTTTACAATTTAATTATTTTTTTAATAAATGGGGCGTCAAGGTTTCCACTAAAAATATTTCTGAGCAGATCAACTGTTTGCAATATTGATAAGAATATTTGAGCTCTAAATTAACTTGTTGTAAATTATTTAAATCATATTTTACAATACTTTTTAATTTATTGAAATTATCAAATAAATGGTGAGCATAGGAAACCTTTGATCTTTTAAAAACATTAGTAATGCAAGATTTATTTTGTGTGAGGGTGTTTAAGTTTTGATAAAGATCTTTTTGAAGCACTAACCTGTTGATGTTTCAATGCCATTAGGGACCCTGTGGGCACTGCAAGTCGGTTCACCATCACCCCCCAAAGGCATTACCCCCTTCAGCAGACGGGGACGTCCCCCGTTGGAGTGATGCCACCTGCAAACTGGGATGGTTTCCGTAAGAAGAATGTCCTCACCCCACGCAATTCACCTACTGTTCACAGTCCGGTCATGGTGAAGATTGCCAGACCAGACCCCACTCGATCATCATTGTGAGTCACTATAAATTGAAGTGAATGAAGTGCACAAGCATTAAAATAGTTTTTTTTTTGTATTAGCCTGTAGTCTAATTAAGTCCTGTTTGGGATTATTTCTCAACTAAAACCTCGTCTATAGCTACCCCACACTGTTGCTGCAGGATTAAATTGGAGGGCATTGTCAACAGAAATTTGCTCCGCTAATATGTAAATGCTACGTTGTTTCTAGCTTCAATCACCTGAACTCCCCTGGAGCAGTCAAATCTCCAGGTATTGGAGCCCAGACAGACCCCTGCTCCAGAGAAGCTGTTCTGAGCGTGCTCAGAGAGAGCAGAAAGAGGGAGGTTGATGAGGAGGACAGGAGTGCTTCCTCTGGCCAAAAGAGCAAAAGGAGGTATGTGATGGGCAGAAAGTGACCAAATGAAAGTCGTCTCACAATCTTATCCTCTTTGAGTTTGTTAGGTTGTAACTTTCCATGGTATGTACGTAGCACTTGGAGGGTTTGCTCTTGGTTATTGTAATTTCACCGAATAATTGTCTTGTTCTCATCAGGCGACATGACAGCAGTGGAAGTTCTCAGTCAGCGTTTGAGCCACTTCTTGCAAATGGAGCTCCATCTCAGCTTGTGCCAAAGTACGTGACCATACACCTTCCACTGTAATATCTGCCTCTGTTAAACATTGAGTTTTATTACATTATCTCTGCTTACGTGTCCTCTCCTCCTCAGACCTGGCAGTCTAAAGAGAGGGATGAACTCTTCTCTCAATGAAGAATCCATTATGAAGCGGTCTCGCGCCTCCTCTATCAGCTCTGTAAGTGGTGCTCCTGTTCCCAGTGGAGTGCCTGGATCTGTCCGAAATCCCATTCGCAGTTCTTACAGCTCTTCGCAGGGTTATCCACAGGTATTTCATTTGACCATTTTCTCAGTGTTGCAGATTGAGGAAATGCAAAAAGAAATGATTAAAACTGGTAGTCAGTGAGCATATTAATGATTATTGCTTTGTTTTTTGTACGGTTGTGTTTTGTATTCATTGACTCAGTTCCTTAAATTTTGTGTTTCCAGAGAAGAGCAGCATCCAGTCTCAGTCTTTCTCCTTTCACAAGCCCAGGAGGATCTCGGTGTCAGACTCCAGAGCGAGCTGCCAAGAAAGCAAGGTAGTAATCTTTAAATGTTCACTATCATTCATTGATGTCCAAAAGACTTTTTAATAAGTTTTTTGTTCATCCAGCCTGAATTTTGTTTTTTGTCATCTTTAGTGTCAATGCAAAAAAGCAGGTTGAGTTAAAAATAATCTATTTTGTAAAATTGTGTCTCGAGATTCATGTTTCATTCTGTTGTGCTGTGCATGTTGTGTAAACACCGCTGCAAAATGCCTAATTGATGTCAGATGAGCACATAAATACTCTTGATTATACAGGGTCTGCTTAAGACGTTCTTATGTTAATCTGTTCATAAACTGTTTTGTGTGCTGTAGGGAGGAAGATGCTACCTCACCAAGTTCTACATCCTTTGTGAAAATGGATAAGGTGGCAACTGACCCTGCACCTGCTACAAGTGAGGAAACGTATTACCTAGTTCATATAATGAATTTGATTTACTAACTAATTTATTGCAATTTTATATAATATAGCATTGATTAATGGTATAAATTAAAGATTTAATGTTTTGTACCAGGAATACTACAAAAAGTTCATTTTGAGTTTATTTCTACCAGCTAAAGTTACTCCAAAATCTGAGGTACCTGTTGCAACATCGACATCTGACTCTGGAAGTGGCAGTGGCAAACGTAAGCGCAAAATTCAGCTGGTGACCGCAAACAGAGGAGATCAGATTTCTTTGGTAAGTTACAAAGCTGCTATTGATACACCTTTCCTCCACACATTTGCATAGTGGATATTCATCACTGTAACATTGTGTCTGCAGCCACCACCTCCTGAACTTGGCTATACGATCACGGTGAAAGATCTGGATATGGAGAAAAAAGCAGCTCTCAGCCAGATACAGAAGGTCCTGGAGGAGCCTGGTATGTTCTCTTCACTTTCACAGGGCTTAAAGTTCTCCGACTCCGTGCCGGATTTCTGGTGTGCAGGGTTTAAAAAAAACTTTATCACTTAAGAGTCCATGAGTTCACCTACCAATTGTATGAGAGGAGCACAGCTTTTGCTCTTATAAACACGAGACACGCATTAGCCCTGATGAATGGAGAAGCGCCACACGTTGAAAAAGCTGCGAGGTGCAATGGTCAAAGATGTCCACTTTAAGTTCTATGTAATTACTTGGTTTTGATATTTTATTTGAGCCAATTATTATTGCCTCATTATTAATTTATATATAAATAGTCATTCTAAAGCCTGGTTTTCGCTGGTCTATTTGTTACTGTTACTGAAAACGATCAGATTACTCGATTGTCAAAATCAGAAGATTATTTGATTACCAAAATAATCAATAGTTACAGCCCTAGATTAAAGTATTTAAAAATACAATTGCATTGTTTTACTTTGTAATTAAAAGAACAATATTTTGTCATTGAAAATTTCTTAAAAATAGTATTAAAATATTGTCTCGTTCTAGTGAACCAAGTATCTGTATTTTGTCTCATCTTGTGAGCTGTGTATTGTCACACCCCTAGTGTAGATAAGCGGTGATTATAGCTACAGTCATTTGCATGCTGCAGACCCCCCCGGGGGTTTTGCTTTAACCCCTGCTCTCACCTGGATTGGCTAGAAGTACAATGAAATGCTTGCAGCTAATTGTGTTACTTTTTGTTTGTTTGTTTTTTAATTATATCTTCCAGAGCCAGAGATCCCTCCTCCAGTTTCTGAACCCACCCCAAATACGGCTCTCTCTTTAACCCTGTTCTCTCATCCAGCTCCAACTTCATCTGGGTCTGCACCTTCCGTGAGTGCTGCACCCTCTCTGATTTCTCTCTCCACGCCTGTGCCCGAGACCACACCAGCCACTACTACAACTCCTGCTCCAACTATCGACCTCACCATCACTGCGCCCAGTGTGGCAAGTACTGCACCCCTGACTCTCACCTCAGCCCCCTCCATCTCTACCACCCCAACTGCTCCATCTTCAAGCATCTCAAACCCTCTCCTGGAGTCCCTGAAAAGCATGAAGAATAATCTGCTTCTCAATGCTCCCACTCTGATGGGCACTACCACTGCAGGTTTGTAGAAATTATTTTCCACTGTTTTTACAGATTTGGGGTAATTGCTTTTTTTTTTTTTTTTGTCAGGATTGTTTGTTGAATAGAACGTTTAAAAGAACAGCACATATTTAAAATAATCTTTATTTGTTTGCATTGTAAATGTTTTTTTTTAAAAATGATTAATGTGTTTCTTTACATACTTGATCCATGCATTTTAACAGGACCTTGTATGCCTTTGTCACTCTATACAGCTCCAGCAATGTCTCTGTCCAGTCTTTCTGCACCTGCTGTTGCCCCCACAAACCCGAGCAGTGGAGTTGTCAAATCTGAGTCGGGCCCTACTGCTCTGCAGCCCTCATTCTCTACCCCATCCTCCATATCAACACCTGCCTCCAAGCCAGCCACTTCCATGCCCTCTGCCTTCGCTCAGATCCTGGCCCAACCTCTTCAACCCACATCAAGCAAGCCAGCCCTGGGCGGAGGAGGCAGCCTGTTCAGTTTGATTAAACCTGTGGCCACTCCTGCATCTGAGCCTCCTAAATCCACAGCTGCTGCACCTATGACCACAGTTGCATCAGTCAATAGCATTAGCAACCCCCCGTCATCTGGGTTTAAGCCCATTTTTGGTGCAGCCAGCACCACGCCTGCTTCCTCAGCAGAGGTCAAACCCACCCAGCCCACCTTCAAGCCTTTATTTGGCACAGGAAGTGGCATTAGTGCCTTCGGGCAGACAGCCACACCAACGACATCAACCCCTGCTGCTCCAGTTTCACAGAAAAGTGGGATGTTATTTGGTGGACTAACCAGTGCCCAGCCAGCGACGGTGTCCACATCATCTGCCGCCCCAACCACGCAAACTCCTTCCCAGTCTCTGTTTGGAAGTTGGACCGCAACAACCACATCCGCTCCTGCCACAAACAACACGTTCCAGTTTGGAGCCACATCGACCACGACGGCCGCCCCTACGCTGAACACCAATACTGTTAATGCTAGTGGCACCACCTCTGCTTTTCAGTTCGGAGCAACAAAACCTGCACCCGCCCCTCAGGCCCAAAGCACATTCACTTTTGGCCAGCTGTCAGCCAACCAGAACTCCACATCCACTCCGTTTGGTGGGTTCGGCATGACCAGCAGTACCACTACATCCTCAGAGACGCCCACAACGCAAACCACTTTCGGGAGCTCAACTTTCACTGCATCATCAACCTTCCCAGCATCCACACAGCAGACCCCTGCTGCTTCAAAGCCTTTCACGTTTGGTGTCGGCGGTGGAAGTAGCGGCACAACACCATTCATGTTTGGAGCTGCTGCCAGCACAGCAGCGCCTGCGTTCGGGACTAACAGTCAGCCTACATTCGGTGGAGCTGGCTTCTCATTTGGAAACACCACCACCCCTTCGGCGGCTCCCGTCTTTGGGGCCTCCACACAGACAGTGGCTCCTCTCCCTGCCCCGGCTCCTACATTCACCTTTGGAGGGGCGTCAGCAGCCACTCAGAATCCTGCTCCGAGTACTCCGGCGCCTCCTGCTTCTGGAGGGTTTAATTTTGGGGCGTCACGCTCAGCTACAGCGTTTGGAACCCCTGCGCCTGCAGCTCAAACACCAGGGTTTTCCTTTGGCGCCAACAACACTGATAACAAGCCTGCTTTTGGTAAGTCTTTTTCTATTGAGAAAGGTCAGGAAGGTTGTATTTAACATTGATAGATTGTAGTGGCTGATGATATTAATATGCTCTTACATATCATCACTGGCCATAAAAATAAAAAACAATAACAAGTATTGGTTCATATCAACCACTACTGTGTGTATATATGTATCTATAAAAGCGAGAGAAAGGCAATTATTTTGTGAATAATCAGTTTAGTGATATCAGAATATTCAGACTTCAGTTTTATGCAACAATGTGTACACAACACAGCAAAAACTGTGATTTTAAACTACATGATCATTGCTATTTTGTAATCAAGTAGTGTGGTTATTTATATTTGGTTCATATTTTGTTTGACTTTGAATACATCATGACAAGACCAGATAAAACCAGTGTGTAACTGCAGTTCCTGTGCCAGTCCCCCTGATTATTGGGTGGCATTTACTCCTTTTCCTCCCACAGATGCTCCACCCAGCAGTTACCTGTATTACCAGATTTTGTCAAGCGTGCAAAAACATGTATACTGTAAATTGTTCAAAATTAACAGTAACTTGCCTTTTGTGCTCCTGATTTGTGTCTGACCAGAGGTTATGATCTATTTTAGAATATAAGTATGCTGCAAGATCTGCTTTTTACTACACTTCTTGCACTGTTCTCATCCATCACATTAACAGGCACAATGCTAAAAAATTTAATGTAGTGATTTAGGCTGTTTTGCTGCCCAGGTTTTATTTTAACTTATTTTGGACTGGAAATTACCTGAAATCTATTTAGCATCAAGTAGGATATGTTCAGTTCTTTTTTCTCAACGACTGATAACAAGAACAGGCTGGGCGATTTAAGTGGCATTTCATACTTCTAAAATTAAATAAGTTTCTATATTTGTCATTTATATATTCATATAAATATAAATTAAGCTAAAATAAAATATAAATATTACATGAGAAACTTCAACTTATTTTCAGTTATAATTACTAAAATAAGATTATAATGATGATATTGATTATTATTATTATTAGAAATGTTAATAGAAAACTATTTTACTAAAACATATTCCCCTGGTTTCACAGACAAGGCTTAAGCTAGTCCCAGACTAAAATGCATGTTTGAGCTGTCAACTGAAAATATCTTGCTCTGACATATCTTAAAATATGTCTGTGTCATTGTTCTGTCAAGATGCACACCTGTAATGTTTTCTTCTTAGGCATTTTTGTTTGAAGTTTAAGTTGCTTAAATTATTTAATTTAACTAAGGCCTAGTCCTGGCTTAAGCTAAGCCCTGTTTGTGAAACCGGGTCTTAGTTATTAAAATGTGAACTGAAAAAAATATGAAAATTCAAAATCTTAAATACTTGTATATAAACAATTCTAAAATGACACTAAATGATTTCACTTAAAACCAGAGTATTACAGCACAGTGTGCTAGTATTTTGTATTTAGTGGATGAGTTATTTATTGATTTGGACTAAACAAAGTAAAGCAGTGATATTACACTCTTCTTGTCTGTCCTGTGTTGTCTTAGGAACATCAACTCCTGCTTTTGGCCAGCCATCTGCAGGAATGTCAATGCCGTTTGGCAGTCCTGGAACCCCAGGATTTGGAGCAATGGGCACCTCACCGTTTGGTAAAATACAGTCACTTCTATTTTTTTTAAATAATATATTTATAAGATGGAGGGAACTATTATGCAATATGTTTTAATCCTTTTAGGTGCGTCACCAGCCACCTTCTCTATCGGAACAGGCTCAAAGACCCCTGGGGCTCGACGATTACAAGCACGCAGACAGCATCCAAGGAAGAAGTAAAGTGGCTGATGTGAGTCCTGTCCCTTTCATTATTGTCGTCTGGACTCTGCAACTATTCCTCCGGCTGTCCCACCTGCCCCAGACACTGCTGCTACTGCTGCTGGTCCAAACACAACAAGGCTGTCAGTCAGACCTCATTTCTACAACCCTCCAGACTGCCAGGGCTGGTCAGGTGTGTAGGATCAAGGCTCATGGGGTGTAGATTTTAGAGTACCGGGCGACCCGTCTCTGCTGTTGGTTGCGCCCACCAAGACTCATCACGACCTCGCTAATGGAGTCTGTAAATGTCTGAGGACGTCTGGTGTAAGGGAAGGATGGCGAACAGGAGCGAATTATACTTGAAAGAAAGACTTTCAAATCTGGACTCACATGAATTCAGTCCAGGCCTGTTGAAAGGTCTTATTTTTGACTCTTTCGTTTGAGTAGTCAAATGCTCTTTATTTTAGATCCAGTGAATACACCTTTTTTTCTTCTCCTTGCGACTAGTGTAGATTTGTCATGCTTCATCATGCTTAGCAGAATCTTTTTTTTTTTTTTTTTAAGCCTTCAAAACGTGAATATTTTACCCGTTTCATTTAGAAAGATGTTTTTTTTTTTTGCCTGAGTGAGCTGCATAATAAACAATCGAATTTTACATCGCTTTTTCTGCACGTTCCTTTAAGAGAAGCACTGTTTATGTATCTGTTTTCCCGCATCTGTTTATCACACATTGGCCATCTGTCTAAAACCAAAGCTGATGTTTTTAGTGCGACACACCATGCCCTGTTTTACTACCTCTCCATTTTAAATGTGCACCTGTGTCCCAGCTGAGCTCATTCGATCTACTGTTAATTATACTCCGAGTAATTAAAATCAGCACTTAACAAACATATAGGCAAAACCACAATTCTATAGCTGTTGCATCTGCCATCAGTGTGTATTTGACTGTCAGGCACTGGATGTAGCTTTTTTTTTATTTTTTACAGCCATTCATTGCTCTGTGTGCCTTAGTGTGTTTTGCTTCTGGTTACATAATATGGATGTCAGATTTGTACTCTGAGAAATGGATGCCTGTGTTTTCATAATAATGCGTTTCAAAAGAATATGATCTCAACTTCAATTATTTTTGATTACTGACTAAAGTGTCCAATTTCAAACTCTGAAGAAGTGCATACTTGCGTTTGAATATTCTTTGGAAACATTTGACTGAGTGATCAAATGAAGTGCAAAAAATAACTCTAAAGTGCCCCCAAAATGTGTGAACTTCAGGAGCATAGAGAATGCGGCATTTGCATTGCTGAATGTTGGTTTAAAATCATTTTGCTAATTTAGATTTGATTTAAACTAGAGAGGCTTAAATGCTATTTATTTTTTAAAGTTTCCCTTTTGTTTTTTTTTTTTTTTTTTAAATGTGCATGAAAACCATTACTGAATTTTTGTATGAACCATTCCTGGCTTTGTATGAAATCTATGGTTTGTGCATGCTTGTGATGTGTTTTAAAATACCAAGATATAGCAACCTGCGTTTGAAACGGCATGTCTTTAGAAGGTTTCTGGATCAGCATCTGTTGGGAAATGCAGTCAAGACATTATGTAGACCGCCGATACCTGAAGATTTTAAGTCTTAACATGTTCTCAGGTCTGTTAAGTGAAAGAGCTGTGTAGTATAATTTGTTTTTAGTCAGTATACAATGTTGTATATCCACAAAACACTGGATTTAATTAGTACTTCAATGCACAAATATGGAAGCACAAAAATACCATTCATTTTAGAGGTTTATTGTATTTTTATTTGGTTTACCATTCATTCTTTGACCTGAAAAATCCACTAAATTGGGGACAGCAGTTGTTTTTACAACAATGTAGCCATCTCTGTCCCCCTTTGCATGGCTTTTCTCATGTAGGTCTTAACATAATTTGTAATTAGTCACATTTTTGAAGTATCCCTCATGCCCAGACTGATGCAAGGAAGCATGAGCCCAGGCTTTCTGTTTATTAGAAAGCCGTACCAAATACAAGCGAGACGTGTAGACTGTTGAGAAAATGAGATGTGTGTTGAGATGAGAGCTGGATTTCTCAAGCTGTGAATGTTTGAGAGCAGTTGTACCTAGTTGTATGTTTTTAAGACGTTGCTGTTAGTGAATGCTCAGTTTGTGTGTAAATGACCATTCCCACCAACCCTCAAAGCGTGAATGGAGTTCTGAGTGAAGCGGCACACGGATTGTGTTGTGTCTGCATAAATGCTCTGATAATGACATGCTGGTTTCCAATAAAAATGTAAAGTTGACTTGCTGTTGATCTTAATTTTGCTCATCAGCGGTGTTTCAATGCATGATGGATAATACATTTTGAAATAATAAATCTGAGGGTCTGACTTGAAACCATTTATATCACATTTCAATAAAAGCAGGAGTCAGTTTTTCAGTGGTAATATAGCTGAGGACAGATGATTTTCAAGTCTGCAATAACTTCAGGATTCTTGCTTTTTGTGCTTCTTTCTGTTTCTCCTCTTCTTCTTTGAGACTGGATTTGTCAGTTGCTCGTCTGTGTTCTCTTGTTCCTCATCAGATGGACCAGATGGATGCGTGTCCTGCTTTTCCTCACCACCAGACGGCAATGTTGTGCTGTGACGATAACAAAACCATGATAACATTACCAGCATAAGAACATTTCACCTATAGTCAAAAAAAAAAAAAAGTATTAATATAATATTTAGTATTTAGGGCAGTATTTTCATTGTAACATTTTCAGGAAAATTAAATTCTTACATAATGTGAAAAAATAAAAATAAACAGTAATACATATTATATAAGGATCAGTTAGATTCCTTTAGAATTTACGCACAACTATTTTCAACATTGATAATCAGAAATGTTTCTTCAGCAGCAAATCAGCATATTAGAATGAAAGATCATGTGACATAACCTAAACACTTAGTTGTGTATAGGTTTATATTGTCTTACTCCATTGTTGTATGCCTGCATTTATGTAGCACCATGGTCCTGTGAGGCACGACATTTCGTTCCACTGTATGCCCCCGCATGTAGCGGAATGACAATAAAGCTCAACTTGACTTGACTCTGAAGACTGGAGTAATGATACTAAAAATTCAGCTTTGCATCAGAAATAAATTACATTTTATAATATATTCACATAGAAAAGAGCTATTTTACATATATATTATTATTTCACAATATTGCGGTTTTTACTGTATTTTTTATCAAATAAATGCAGCCTCAGTAGACATGAGACTTAAATCATTTTCTAAATCTGACCCCAAACTTTTGAAACATTTTGTACTAATTCATTCATTGTCATGATAGTACTGCTTTTAATTGATGCTGATATAATCAAAAACAGTTCGCATCTGAACAGCAGGATTCTCATATTCCTGTTTTATAGTAATGGGTAATTAATTAGAGTCACAATTGATAATGAGATTTTCAAACTCAAAAAATTTCTATTTTTTTCATGCAAAGTGTTTCTTTTTATTATTGGGTTAAATATGAGCTACACATGTTTCGGATGCTCATAAAGGCAAATTAATTTCCATTTTGCAAACTTTAGTAGCATATCACAGGTTAAAAAAAAAAAAAACACATATAACTAGTTGCCTCAGACATAGTAGCAGTCATCAGACTTACACGATTGGGAGATTTTCTTCGTGTGTCTGCGGGGGGCATCTCTCCAGCATGGCCACAAAGAAGCCATGAGTGCGTGTTTTTGCTGTGCTGGCACGAAGGCACTGGGTGAAAGGCTCCTGACCCCTCTCAGGCCAGTTTGGAAGAAGGTGGACTAATCTACATGCAAAAACAGACCAAAAAAAATTAAAAATTTTAATAATGCCCTCATACTGTGAAACAAATCTGAAACGAGTTTCTGACCTGAATCCAGGGTTCTGCTGTAAGCAGGCCGACACAACCTCCTCGTTCTCCTGTGAGTGAACGGAGCAGGTGGAATAGACGACGCGCTGTACCTGAGGGAACAGCAGCGCGTGGTTGAGACAGCGCAGCTGAAATGTAGCCAGCGCCTGCAGACGCCCCTCATCCTGCGGCTCGGAGACCTCATCCCGCAGACAAACCATCCCTGAGACAGACAAGCACACGTCTAAATGGCCACATCTAAAAGTATTGCTGATGCAAAGATTCCTTTATACACAATAATTACCTGATCCACTGCAGGAGGGGTCCAGAAGGATGTGCTCGACTTCCTTGTATTCTGATCTCTGTGGATCTACTTTCAGGAAATCCTGATTGGCCAGCTGATGGCATGTGACCCCGGCACGAAGGAGAAGAGTGCTCATGGTGGACAGACGTTTTGCATCAAGATCAAATGCAAACAACTTCCTGTTGTACATTTAATAAAAAAATAATCAAGTAAAATACAAAATATATTATATAATTAAAATATAAAAGTATGTATATATATATATTTAAATTAAATATGAATACAAAAATATTAATATATAAACACTTTTAATAATTATGTCCAAACCCTTATTCTTCAGTATTAGATATGACGTCAAATACCCTTTATTTTTCATTAAGGCGGCTAGATGGCTGGTTTTGTTCCCTGGAGCTGCACAAGCATCGATGACGTGGCTGCCAACTCGGGGTTTTAGGAGGAAAGCAGGAAGACAGCTGGCCTACAGAATCATTTCAACATGAACAGAGAGCAAAATAACATGAGATTAGATTAATTTCATATTTTGTAAACTGTAGGTAGGTGTGGTATAACGTTCTACCTTGTCCTGCAGTATAATGTGTCCTGCTTTATAAAGGAAGTGATTGTGAAAGTCCGTTTTTGCACTGAAAACCAGAAGATCTTGGAGATGAAGATCACACAGAAATGTCTTCCCAGACAGACGATCGAGATCCTCAAGCCTGGGATGATGAAAAAAAATAAATAAATAAAAATCTATCTTTGGAAATGCACTGTTAAAGAACTAGCTCAGGCAACATTCAGTCACCATTTACTTTCCTTCATGTCGTTCTAAAGCTGGATGCTGGAGAATTTACGAATTATGACGTGCAGAGGATAACTTACCGACTTAATGTTCCTTGATATGAAAATCCCTCTCGTTTTAAATAGTCAATGACATCATCAAGAGTGGTTTTCAGAGTGTTCACTCGCACATAGCGTGGAATCACATCATCTGAAGAGACACAACATAAAAATGAACTTTTCCAAAATCTACAAATAGCAGAATATGCACTGGTCTTGATATCTATATCTATAACACAGAAACTCGTCGTTCACATCGTTGAACTACTTGGCAGAAGCTGATTGGTTCATGTTGCATACGCAGCCAATAAGTCGTGACATATTGTCAAGTATGGTGACCCATACTCGAAATTGGTGCTCTGCATTTAACCCATCCAACCCAACCCATGCAAGTGCACACACACAGCAGTGAGTAGTGAACAAATGCACACACAGTGGGCAGCACCCGGGGAGCAATTAGGGGTTCGGTGCCTTGCTCAAGGGCACCTTAGTCATGGTATCGAAGGTGGAGAGAGTGCTGTTCATTCACAATCCCCACCTTCAATTCCTTCAAAACCTTCAGGTTACAAGCCCGACTCCCTAACCATTAGGCCACAACTACCCCCTAAAATACGAAAAATAAGCAGCAAGCAATTAAATTTACAATTAAATGGCTAATGGTTAATGGCTATTCCTCTGAAACCCTCCACCTTCCCCAGCTCCACCTGTATAGATATGCTACAGGTTATTTTATATGCTATTTGTGCAGCAACAGTATGTCTTAAATACTCCTGTGTCGCCGTATGCATTGGCAGTAGCAAGTTCCTGTACATGCTTTGCAGCAGCAGCAACGTAGCAGATCTATTCTGCAAAGACCAAATACATAAACACTGACAAATCCATTATCATGCTAAAGTCTTCTGTGAGTTGTCATGATAGAATTGATATTAAGACCACTACATTATAATATGTAACATACAAATAACTGATGTCTACATTACCCTGAGTCTGCTGGAAACTGGAGGGCAGCAGGTCTTGATTTCGACTGACTTTTCTCTTGACTTTGATTCTTGCCAAGGCAGCTTGTAGTCTGGAGCGATGCTTCAGCATCATCGTCTTCCAGGTGCCTCCACATTTCACCCCGTGACCAATGAGCATGTCATACACCAGCACCTGTTTTACACATGACACATCTATGATGCTCCGCAGACGCAGACATGAGGTTTTTACAGGTGAGGATTACAGTAGAGCGGTCTACCTTAGCTAAATGAATCCTCAGTTTTGTTTCTTTCAGAAGCTTGGTGCTGTTGATGATCTGCTGCAGAACTGAAGAGTATTTCTGTGTCTCACACACAAGAGCAAAGAGCTGCTTGATGTTCTGATGAATAGACAAAAATATTTCTTCTTAAGCGTGAAATGAGGGAGAAGTCTACCATAAAAAAGGCTTACATTTTTGAAGACATGACAGTCTACAGAAAGAGTGATACAATCAAAAACAACATTTTATTTTGACAAAAATTAGGCCCATCAGTCATTTCCACTCGACCAACCATCTCTCCCACAGTTTTATCAAACGTAAGTGTACTTGCTTTCCAAGAATACAACAGTTTCAGTAAAATGCTCGTTTGATGAGCAATATGAGACACGTGTGAAGAAACCAAGTACATTATCATTTGTAAAACAGAATATTTTAATGTATGTTAACTTCCGCCACTTAAGCTGGAATTTTGTTGAATTAGGCCATATATTTGTTATGTAAACACCCAGTTAAACGCCCCATGTGATTTAATTATAGATGCCTGAGATACACATATATCAGCACTTACTTGAAATTTACTGTCATAAACCAGAGTTTTCACTGCACCCTTTTTCTGCTCCACTTTTTCAAGAATCTCTGCCGCTTTCATGTAAAGTGCCATGATTAAAATAACACTGACGCCTTATACAGTAATCTGAACACACTTAACTTTAAACACGTGCATAGAACTAAATCTAGTACCGTTAACAAGTCAATTTCGCTTACTATTATGGAGCAGATACACTACCCACGTTTTCATATTTGCCTGGTTAGTTTTCGCAACGTTTTTCGACAGTACGGAACGTTTTACGACAACTGTAGTGCTACTGAATGTCCACTAGGGTGAGGCAAAGACATTTTTAACAACTAATGTGATGATCCATGAATAACATATAAAGGTTAAGATATTCTAATGGAGACATAAGGTTTTCCTTTTTATTTTATTTAGATTTGAACCCCACCCAAGTGTTCTCTCTCACACAAATACGAATTGCTAATTACTAAACTGAGACTCTTTTATGCATCCAGAAACCCATCGAGCATCCTGTGAACTATTGTCCTCAGGCACGTGTGAATGATCCTGTCTTTGCATCCACTTTAATTCCTTTTGAAGACAATGTAACAGCCATTGACATCTCTAGTGAGTTTCACTTTAAGCTTATCATATGAAATAACAGTCAGAAAAAAAAAATACATTTCAAGTTTGCGTATGTGCTTTGCATCATTTTATGGAGCCCTCACATACATGATACAGTGAGATATGGAGCTCATATACCTCAATTTTATTCAGAGGCCCAAAAATATGCATGCAGATGTTGTAATATATATGGCTAAAAAGTAAAATGGAGATTCCATATAGCTTGTAAATCAAAGCGATAGATTAGTGCAGTATAGTAACTACATTCATATAAATATCAGTAGATGTCACTCTCAATAATAGGCTATCTCTTCGTAAGATAGTAATATTTAAATGCTAAGTTTTATGATCGAGGCTTTGTGGTTTTAATTAAAATGCAATATCGTGATGATTGAGAGATGCACAAATAAAATGTAGGCTACTTTATAAATCATCTCATCGCAAAAAGAATGAGGATATGTGTGTAGAATTATACTACAAGGCATTTTTCTTTCTAAAAAGTATGAACTATCAATCAGATGACAGAAGGCATTTTGCAGCATGGTTTTGATCATGTTGAAAATTTAGAGGCTTTACAAATTCATGTATCAAATATGATACAGTAGGCTTAATAAGGCAAACATTCCCATGGGTTAAAATGACAGAAATACCACCTACATGGCTTTTTAAAAACCTGAAGGGAAAGATTTACCATTTATTTAAGATTAATTACCTTACTTATAAATAATCCATTGAGTCATAATGAATCAAACTATGCAATGTGACTCACTTTTGTGTGGACACTTCATGAGAACATTGCGGTGCAAGGTGATTTTTGAAGGTCTGGTGGATGTAAACTCAATCAGTTCAGTGTAAAACGAGTTAATGTTACCCTGAAGCTATTATGTGTAGATTAACGTAAACTGAGTTCACGCATGCTTGAACCTCTGGCTAATATAAACTCGTCTATGAATAGGTTCAATGATTTTTTACATTCCACACGACTCATTTTAGCTGTATCACATAACCTGGACATTATTGAGTAATCCTAGAGAACTTGTATATTTCTCCAGGGGGTTAAGAGACGATTTTAACATTCTTGTGATCTCAGGTTTTAAAGGTGTTGGGTGATAACCAGCATTCCTTAAGCTTGGATAACCATGTCAAATACAGTTCCGGGGCTTCATGAGCAGAAAGCTGAGAAGTTTGTAACTTCTAGCACTATATTAGAAGCAGTGAAGTTGAAACAGTGCTTTATGGGTGTCACCAATGCCCTTTAGCTTATAAACAGGTATATGTGTCATAGGACTAGATTGGCCAATTGACTCTTTGCCACTTTGTGTGTTTCAGGCACAGGAAATGATGTCATTAGGCTCCTCCCACCCCTCACCTGAACAGAGGGGTAGGGCCAGACTGAAGTCGTCTGTACAGACAGGAAAAAAAACAAGGAACCATTCACAACCTGTTTGTCTTTGACGGAAAACCTTTTTATGTGAAAAAGACTATCCAGATTGCACAGGATCGTATTAAACAAC
The DNA here is from genome assembly GCF_012432095.1 of Onychostoma macrolepis. NCBI lineage: Eukaryota > Metazoa > Chordata > Actinopteri > Cypriniformes > Cyprinidae > Onychostoma > Onychostoma macrolepis. Next base: position 17,814,215 of record NC_081164.1, on the reverse strand, counting down.
TTGAAAAATGGACGTCCCAGAAAATTCCCCAGGGATTATGGGACTTCTGAAAACTTTTGACGCTTCAGAGTTTGGGAGTTGGGAAAAGATTGGCTCCGGCGGCTTCGGACAGGTGTACAAAGTACGACATATACAATGGAAAACATGGTTGGCGATCAAGTGCCCTCCTAGCCTTCATTCAGATGAAAAGTAAGTTCATTTTTTGAGTGTTTTACATTTTTAGACTTCCTGGAAGCGTGTTTAAAGTAGGTGTGCGTATGTGTGTGAATGAGTGTGTGTGTTTGTTAACCACAAGGGCAAGTGAAGTGTGTTTTTATGATATTAAATCCATAGTTTAATTAGAACTGGAGAAATGCTTTAACATCAGTTTGTTTTGATATTAATTGATATCCATTTGTTTGGTTATCCATTATTTATTTTAAATCAAAAATGATGTACAGTATTCCTAAAACCATTTTTGTCCATGTGCATGTATTTTAGGCAATGTGAATGTTCATGCCATTAAGTGTATTATGTACAACATTTGTTATGCTGGCATGCAAAAAGACGCTACCCCTCAACATGTTGTGTCAGGAAACTGCAACAATATACTGCCTCGAGCTATGATTATGACCCCCCACCTCACCAAATATACATACAAACACATTAAAACACCGTGAATATGGCTCAACATCTGTCTAAAGACTTCCATTTACACTACATCCATTTTCCACTTTAACTGTCTTGACATGATAAGGAGTGGCTGTATGTGAGCTTTGTTTCCCAGTAACCCTCTGTACTTAAGAATTACCCAGAGCTTTGGCATGCACACAGATGTTGCAGTCACACGCATAATCTATGATCTATGATAACATTTTATGTCTGGTTATACTTATAGAGGAAGAAATAAATATACAATACTTTGTATTTTATTATTATTATTATTATTATTATTTATTTACAGTGAATTGTGGTAAATGGGTCACTTATTTATACTGTGATTTAAAAATTTAACAGTCAATCATATATATATATATATATATATATATATATATATATATATATATATATATATATATATATAATGATATGTAAAAGTGTTTAAATGTTTTTGGCTGCATTTATTGAATGAAAATACAGTAAAACAGCAATATTGTTACATATTACCATTTAAAAAAAATTCCTGGGATGGCAAAGCTGAATTTTCTGCAGCCATTACTCCAGTCTTCAGTGTCACATGAACATTTGGAAATCATTCTAATGCTGATTTGTTGCTCAAGAAATATTTATTATTATTAACATTGTTGAAAACACTTGTGCAGCGTAATATTTATGTGGAAACCCTCTCAGGATTCTCTGATGAATAGAAAGAACAGCATTTATTTGAAACATTTTTTTGTAAAAATCTTCAAGTCTTCCCTGTCACTTTTTAAATCATTTAATATATCAATGTATCAATTTCTTTGAAGAAAAAAAGAAAAATCTAACTGACCACACACTTTTGAATGCCAGAGTGTGTATGTATATGCAGATACATATATACATTCCCCTAATAATTGAATTATGAACAACTACATTAATGTATATTACATTTTCCATTCTTCCTCATTGCTCTTCATATCAAGTCTTTTAAATTTATTTCAAATTGCTTATTATGAGTTGTGTAAGTCTGCTGTGGATGATGCTGGAGTCTTGAGTCACTAGTCAACCCATTTAAGAAGCACACACTAATGTGACATAGAGCTCTTTCTGAAACAGTCTGCATGAAAATACCAATATTTAGACTACTTATTGTGATAGTTGTTTTAGTTTAGACTCTATGAGTTGCACCTCTAGCATGACCTAGCATGTGAAATGAATTCAGTAGCCTTGGATGAGCATGACTACAGGTGCATACAGGCTAAATGTGTTGTTATGCATTTCTTTTGGACTCCTCTGGCCCTATAACTCTATGTAGAATAGGCGCTATTGATATGTAGCACTTTGATATGTTATATGAGAATTATTTTGACAAAGGGATGCGTCAACAGGTCGTTAATGCTGGAAGATTTGATCAGGCATGGTTATCAAGGTGGCATCAGCTGTAATCTAGCCTGTCCTCCTGCAAAACCAGCTTTTGAAATCTTCATGCGTATGTCACTTTGCTTCACCAAGCTTGAGGAGGAAAAAACAAAAGAATCTTATAGATGTTCCATGTGACCCTCACCACCACAACAGGTTATCAGCACCTGAGATCTGAGGGTACAAGAATTCTAATTTGCCTCCCCCATCTAAACAGGGCACAGACTTAAAAGCAGGCTTTGTCCTCCTGTGCTCCATCAGGCCTCCGCTTCAGCAGAGTTGCTGAACCGGTCGAACTGGATCCGTTCTTTTTTTTTTTAAGAAAAGAACGGCTTTTGTTAAGCTTAAAAGGGTGGCAGAATAGAGGAGTGCAAGGCAGTAGAATGGATAGTTTTAAAGGTTTACCTTCGCACTCCCTGTTAATCTTCTCACTCCTTACCTCCCACTTATCCATCCTTGTTAGAACTGCACAACTGTTTCCTACCAGACCTTATAAGGAATTATGTTTTCCCTCAGCCTTAAACCTTAAAGTTCTTAAAGCTAATTTATATCCGCACTGTGTATTAAAATGACATTGTTCACTCATTTTTTTATATATTTATTTGTTTGTTTGTTTAGAGTTATGCTTTCCCTCAGCCATTTTAAAGTAAAAGTTTTTTTTTTTTTTGTCGAAAATAACTCTGTATGAACATTAGGTATATTAATATGAAATTATTTACTCATTTATTGCTTATTTAATTTATTTTTTAGAAGGTATGCTTTCCCTTAATTTTCCCTTAATTTTTTCTTAGTAGAAAATATCAGCAAATTATTCATTTATTGTTTATTTTTAAATACATTTGAGGGTATTTTTAATTTAGTAAGAGTTTTGCTGTCCCTGTGTATTTTTTTTCTATGCTAACAATAAGTATATGAAAGTGTATTTGCATATATATATATATATATATATATATATATATATATATATATATATATATATATATATATATATATATATATATATATATATATATATATATATATATATATATATATATATATATGAAATGTATTCATATAAAATAAATACAAAAATACACATGGAAAGCAAAACCCTTAATAAATGTATAAATACCCTTAAATGTATTTTAAATACATTTAAAGGTATTTTTAATTTATTAAGGGTTTTGCTTTCCCTGTGTATTTTTTATTTATTTTCTATGTGAACAGTAAGTATATTAAAATTAAATTATTTACTTATTTTTTGTTTTTTTTAATACATTTTATTGTATTTTTGAATACATTTCTCATATATATGCAAGTATTTATTTATTTATATTCTTTAATACATTTTAATTAATTTATTTATTTATTTAGCACACGCTAAAATTAACGGAGATCTAGCCTACGTGACCACTTTTGCTTAAGCATCGACGTCATATGAGTAGTAAAAGAATCACTGAACTGATAAAGTGATGAAGCAATTCACAGACTTACTGACATTGCAAGTTTTTGTGTAATATCTGTGATTGATTTCTTGAGGTACATGGCTGGTGCTGTTAACTAAGCAAACAGATTGTAAACTCATTAAGTTGTCCTTTGTAAGTCCATTTTAAAAGTATATGACCTTCATGTCTGCCTTCTGTCTGACTTGTGTAATAAATAAGGAGTTGTGTAATAACAAAGTACAAAAGAGCCATTCATACCACCCCATATCTATCAGTGTTAAAGACTGGAATGTAATTAAAATATGATGTCAGATAAATATTCTGTAAACAGCATTGTGAAAAACCTATTTGTTTCAGATGCCCTGTCTATATTTCATAAAGGAAATTTAGCCCATAGCTAAAAAACATTGTGTTATTGTTCATAAAATGCCTCCAGATAATATCAATGAGTCAGCTTGTGCTCAGGTCCAACGGGTTTTAGCACCTTCCCTTGTTGTTTGTATTAAAGCGTCTTGCTGTGATTTCTTTATGATCTTTTTAATTAATGGGGTGTGTTGCTAGTTACCCAGCTAAAATCCAGCTGGATCCCTCCCATGCTAAGACATTCCTTACACAATAAATGGCATTTACATTCCACGACAGGTGTGACTTTGAACTGATTAGTTTTTTTTGTCGTTTAGGGAGCGTGCCGAACTTTTAGAGGAGGCCAAAAAGATGGAGGCGGCTAAGTTCCGCTACATCCTCCCCGTATACGGCATCTGCAGCGATCCCCAGGGACTGGTGATGGAATACATGGAGACGGGCTCTCTGGAAACTCTGCTGGCCTCGGAGCCACTGCCCTGGGAGCTGCGTTTCCGTATCATCCACGAGACGGCGGTGGGGATGAACTTCCTGCACTGCATGAACCCGCCCCTCCTTCATCTCGACCTTAAACCTGCCAACATCCTGCTGGATGCGCACTACCACATCAAGGTGAGCCGGAGCGAGCCACGTCTGGTCATGACGAGGCCTTGACTCCTTTGCTGTAAAGGTGGTGACCTTATTGCTCACGGTTTAGAACTTCCAAGGAATCAATCACAGCAGGCGATGAATCACACACTTTGATGCAGCGATAACAAAAAAACACCTACAAGTTTTCTTTTCTGGATTTTTACATGTCTGTCAACTACATAGGATGCATAATGCAAAAGCAGACACAAATACAAACCCTTATATTGTTCCAAACCTGTATGGCTTTCTCTCTTCTGTGAAACACACATTAAAAAAGAAAAAGAAAAATGCCTTAACGCCATTTTCCACCAAATCAGTTCAAATGACCTTCTTTTGTGTCATTTAATACATTAAATGTATCAATTTGTTTTTAATTAATTAATTTGTATTTATTTATTTGGACTTTATTTGTTTATTTATTAAGAGTTAAGATGAACACCTATGATAAAGAGATTTTAAGTTAATAGTTAAAAAAAAATTCAACACATACGCATGATCACATTTCACCGATGTTGATTTAATGATCACATGCAGGTAAACAAATCAAATATTTCGCCTTTTTAATGTTTTTTAAAATGTTTCATTTTAATTTTACATTTTATTAGTAGATTTTCATCAATGAACCCAAACTGCAATTTGGGAAACACTGTTTTAAAAGGTTATAAATTATCTTAAAGGAACGATTATGATGTTTGGATCAAATTTCACTGAAAAAATAAACAGTTACATTATGTGTTTCATGTTCATCAAAACATCCTGTCAGCGTGAAGGATTTTAATCCTAATCCTGCGTTGACGACTGAACAACGGTTTTAATCTCGGTCGTGTCAGATCATCTCTGCGTGAAAATTCATAAGGATTTCAAAAGTGACGGGGGGAAGGGCACACCTATCATTTTCTTTTCATGGTCCCCACATACCTTTCCAGAAAATTCCCTGAGGGTGGAAAAGCTTTCCCATGCTTTATCCCGTTTATATCCAGCCTTCCCATAGATGAGTAAGCAGGTGTCACGAGGGATGGGTGGGAATCATCGTGTCGGATTGAAAAGGCTAGATGTAAACACGCATCCTGGACCAGTCTGAACAAGCTAAAGCTAGGCAGTGTTAATGAAGGGCTGGCACACACACGCCTACATATGCGTGCACACATTTACAGAAAAATCAGGGCTTCCCCGCCTAATAGAGCACCTGTAGGCGACTTTCTGGAAAAATCACAGTAAATAACACTTACATAAAGCCTAATCTGATCTAATTTGATTTCAAATGTGAAGTCTAAAGACTAAGCTGGATTCTTTGTGTTCTTCATTTTAGATTTCTGACTTCGGCCTGGCGAGGTGGAACGGCTTTGCCAGGAACGATGATATTAGCCGTGATGGGTTTTGTGGCACCATCGCCTACCTTCCTCCAGAGAGAATCATAGAAAAAGACAGAATCTCTGACACTAAACACGATGTGTACAGGTCAGCCATTTTGGATTGCTGTCATTGTGTAAATTGTAACTGAAATACGAGATCAGCTTCTGTTTGTCAATGTTTGTCAAAGTCAATGTTGTCTAACACACGTGTGTTGTTTCACAGTTTTTCGATTGTTATCTGGGGAATCCTCACTCAGAAGAAGCCATATCAAGGTAAGACAAGTAGTAAAATCAAGTCTCTTAAAGTTTTTCTTGGTATTGAGAGTGTGTGGAATGCTTATTATTGTTTATCTTTGCTATGGTTGGCATCAGATCCCGTAAACATGGATTTTTGGCATTCATTTCAATCTGACTGGCTCTCCGTGAGGGAGTGTCTGTGTGTTTATCTGGTTGTGATTTCCTGGTAAATCTAGCAGGGAAGAGAAAATATGACGACTTTTTTTTTTTTTTTTTTTTTTTTTTTTTTAAGTAACCAGCAGTTACAAGAATTCAGTGTGAAAGAATGAAACAAAAAAAAGTTTTGTCAACAGAGGCAGAATTGTTGTGTTTGGCACCAGTGAATGGAATCATTTGGTTGCCAAACAACCCTTTCCAAAAGGAACGGAAACGATATGAAAGTTGAAATCACAGGATATGAAATTAGCGGCCTCTGAGAGAAGTGTTGATTTCTTTTCTTTTTTTTTCTGGTCTAATGAAACCAATATCTTCAGTATCTTGTTGATATTTTTTCCATGTCGTATAACAAAAGTATTTAAAAATTGCTAGAGAAAATAAAGTCTATTTAAAAAAGTTTACATTAATCCCCCACCGTTTATTAGTATAAAAATAACAATATATTATTTAAATGTAATTTAAAATGTAGTACTTACACATCACTGTAGAATTAGTTGTGTTGCTCTTAATTTATGATCGTTTTATGAAAACACATTGTGTCAAACATTACGATGATACAAAATAATAAAAGAAGCAAAACATTTCAGATCTACTAAAAATTTGAATTTAAGGGAAATGTACTACAAAAAATTTTGAGTTTTATTTTTTAGTAATACAAAATCTTTTTTTTTCTGTTGATTTTTGTGGTGAAGACAAGGGAAGTTTATTTATATAGCATATTTCATACACAATGGTAATTTAAAGTGTCAGTTTAATTTAAATAATTAAAATAATCACAACAATAAAAGCAAAGAATTCAAATTTTGAAATGATTTGAAAATTTTAAATTTAAAATGAATTAAAACAGTAAAGAATAAAAGAGGATGATGCATAAAATACAGTGCAATCAGTTTGGATGTAACAGTGCTCGTTCAGTAAATGCACAGCTAAACAGACATGTTTTGAGTGAAATACGACTTTGTGTGTTTCACTCGGTTTAATTTGGAAATACAATCTTATTTTCTGTTGCATGGCAAAAAAAACTAATGTTACTTATTTTCTCTGTCTGTTTCATAGGAGAGAATAACATCCTGCACATAATGGTGAAGGTGGTAAAGGGCGTTCGTCCAGATCTCAGCATTATTCCTCGCAGTCGTCCTCAGGCCTGCTCAGGCTTCCTGTCCCTTATGCAGAAATGCTGGGCACATTCCCCTGAAGCCAGACCCAGTTTTCAAGGTGAGTGTCTCTCAATTCGATCACACCAGTAATGAACCTGCTGAGTCACAGAGTTGCACTGCAACAGTGATATGACAGAATATGCCAGGCAACCAGACCAATAAATTGTCATGACACAATGTGCCATTCCTGTTCTGTGGTACGTTTTTATACTGAATAGGTTTTGTAATTTCAGGAAGTATTTCTACAAAGAGGTATAGCAGACTTTCCTTAAAAAAAAAAAGTTTGCTATCATTGTTCATTGAAACATTGTTCGCTTTCTCCTACAGAGATCACTTCAGAGGCTGAGGAGTTGTGCACCAAACCTCATGACGAGTCCAGAGCTTCCGTTTCTTCAGAACCAGACTGTTCCCTTTGCCCTGCCCCAACCTCGAGTGAACAGGTAATAACAGATGTATCACTATGCATAAATTTAAACTGATATTTTCCATTGTCATGCTGTGTACTACGTAAAGCAGTGTTTCCAGCAAGTTATGTTCATATGAGTCATTTAGATTGACCTCCAATGAGGTTTACACTTCCTGTCCCTCAGTTATTAGGCAACTCTTTGGTATTTGTTTGTTTTAGTCTAAGTACATAGTGTAAATGTTTTACCGAGATGACAGTCTTTCATCAGAGACAGAGAATGCCACCAAAATGCATTGGTTTAACAGAACCCCTGTGTTATTTTCTGTGTGAGGGTATAAAACTGTTTATTTTAGGAAGAATACACTGTTCTTTATTTGTCAAAATGTTACGTATTTGAATGAACTTTTTGCATCTACAGTCAGTGATTTATGCATGTATAATTCATGTGGCTCCCTCCATTGTTTCTAAAATATGAAAACATTGTTGCTAATCTTCATTGTTGATTAAATGTTCTTAAATGTTACAAAGAATCTGTTCTACCTTTCTTCACATACAGACTAACAACCAAAAGCCGGTGAGGCCGAAGTCAGCCATGTTACCTGAGAAAGACTACAGCCTGTCTGAGCTGCTGTCTCAGATTGACTCCGGCTTGTCTCGCAGTTTTAGCAATGTCAAAGAAGAGTCCCTTGAGAGCAAAGACAACACCAGCAAGAGACTGTCAGGCATCTCCTCCGTGGACTCGGCTTTCTCGTCCCAAGGCTCAATTACATTGTCCTTTGAAAAAGAAAATGCTGTGAATGGTAAGAGAAAAGCCACAGTGTAGCATCTTGCATTTTTTCGTTTAATATACATATGCGTATTTTATTTTATTTTGTGTTGCTATTTGGTTTTCTTTTTTCTTTTATTTGTGTTTGTTTTATTTTTTGTATGTTTTGTTAATTGTTTTGTGTTGCTTTTTGTTTTGCTTTTTTATTTTACTTGTTTTATTTTATTTTGTTATTTTCTTTTCTTTTTAGATGTTTGGTTTGTTTTATTTTGTTATTTTTGTTTTTGCTTTGCTTTGCTTTGTTTTTTGTTTTTGTTTTGTTTTTCATTTTGTTGCTTGTTTTGGATTTGATTTTGCAAATATTATCATTAATCTTGATGAATCTGATAATCGTAAAAGTCTAATCAGTGTGTCATAAAATTCTTTATACTCATTTTTATTATTCTTCACTGTGTTTATGTACTACTTAGACTCCAGTGAGATACAGAAGAAGAAGCTTTGTGAAGCCATTCGCATTGAGGACATTGCCAAACTGATGAAGATCCTCCAACCACAAGATGTTGACTTGCTCTTGGAGGGCGGCAGCAACCTGCTCCACTTCGCAGTGAATCTGGCCAATGAAGAAGCAGTTAAGTTTTGCTACTTAGTAACTGCAACCCTAATTTGCCCAATATTCACGGAGCCACACCCCTCCACCTGGCCGCGGAAAAGCGACTGAAGGGAGTGTCTGAGATTCTCCTGAGCCGCAAAACAACAAATGTCAACGCCAAGGACGAGGACCAGTACACACCTCTACACTTCGCAGCCCAGAACGGCGACGAGGCCCTGACCCGTTTACTCCTAGACCGCTGTGCTTCCATTAATGAAATAGATGCTCAGGGACGTACGCCAACGCATATCGCCTGCCACCATGGACAGGAGAACGTGGTGAGGGTCTTGCTAAGTCGTGGAGCTGACGTCCATGTGAAAGGTAAAGATGACTGGACGGCGCTACATCTGGCTGCCTGGAAAGGCCATTTGGGAATTGTGAAGCTCCTGGTTAAGCAGGCAGGTGCCGATGTCGATGGTCAGACGTTGGATGGGCGCACTCCGCTCCATCTGGCGTCTCAAAGGGGCCAGTACCGGGTGGCACGGATCTTGGTGGAGCTTGGCGCTAATGTGCATCTCACCTCTGATGGCCTCCACACTCCGCTTCACGTGGCTGCAGACACCGGCCACACCAGCACTTCAAGGTTGCTTGTGAAACATGGCGCCGATATCCACAGCCGGACTGCCAACGGCTGCACCGCCTTGCACCTGGCCGCACAGAAAGGCCACCTACCGACGGTAAAAATGCTTCTGGCGGAGGGTGCTGACCCTGAGAGCACCAACTACGGCCTTCGCACGGCATGTCACCTGGCTGCCGAGAGCGGCTACTGCGAGGTCCTCAAAGAGCTTCTGCAGAGCTGCCCCGACGTCGCCAACACTCAAGACCGAAATGGATTCACTCCGCTTCACCTGGCTGTACGCGGTAGCTACAAAGAAGCCATCTGCGTCCTGCTCGAACGTGGAGCAGATGCAGCACCGCTGTCTCCACAGCCCACCGGAGAACATTCACTAGACTACACGTCGGAATCGGAGCCGGAGAGTCCGAATCCTCTCACTCCAACAAAGCTCCTGAGGAAAGTAGTCGTTCTGAAACTCACCACCCACAAAAACACTGATGGCACACTGATCCCTGTAGACTCTCCGTGTGAATCGGCACTTTGTTGAGGGTCCTAGTGGGGTTTGACCTCATGGACTTTAGGAACCCTTGCAAATATGCTCATAGACACTTTATTCCTCTTTTTTCATTCCTACATTGTAAAAACTGACAGATGCTGGACTTGTTATCCATTGGGATTTAATGTACATATTGTAAGTACTCATTTATCAGAATATTGACAGATATTTCCTCCAGGGTTTGGGATCTCATTAGCTTTCCTCCTTAATAATAGAGTTATTTTGTGATTGGAAATGCATTTATGTGTATATATAGGTACTGTAGATAGAGCCTGGATATTGTACTTCATTTCACTTCACTTGTTTTTGATGTATGTCTTTGATTTCATCGTTTTCTTCTTGTTGTTGCTACCAGAATGTAATAAGTTGATTAAGCTTCCTTGTCATTTCCCTTTTGTACACAAAAAAGATATCTCTCATTTATCCATAGTGTTTGCACAGTTTTATATTTGCACACTTTTATATTTGATGGAAAATTAAAGTGCATCACAGATATGAAATATTTGTTGTTTGTTGTTGCATTTTTGGCTGATTTTCTTAAGTCAGTCTTAATTATCTTCTTTTTCCCAAAACTAAATTGTGACCTTTATTTGAATTAACTGAATGTGTTGTGCTCCATAAATGTACTTTCAACCGACGAAATAGACTTGGTTTTAATGTCAGGAAGTCTGCAACGTCCATCACAGGAAAAACAACAGAATGCAGTGGTGATCGATGTAGTGCAAGCAACCCCGTAATTGTTTAGACATTTCTGTTGTAGCATATTATTATTAAAATAAGCTTACCCTATATCAGCTTAATATTGCACTTCAAAGCTATAATTTAAACAGAAATGGTAACGCTCTGAGGCCAATTATATAATTAAAATGGTGCACTCGAAAAGAGATGTGCATTTATAGAGCCATTTGGCTTGTTCCATGGGAATGTGCCCTCAGGAGGATCACAGGTGTGGGTAGACGTATGGGGGGGTATATCCCATGTACCCTCATGTTCAAGCCACTGGCTCATTCCTGAGACCACTTTATCTTTTCATCGCTCTGTAAAACCACTGCGCCGAGCCCTGTTTTATGCCAAGGTGGGCGTAGCCGTCATTACCCTTCACTGTCTGGAACAGACAGCCTCTTAATGGCTAGGTCTTTAAACTGCTGTTGAACTCTGGGTCTTTTGGATGTGATTCTGTGTTGTTGTTAGCATCCATGCATCTGCATCTGTATAAACGAAATATTCCATAGCAAACCAGTCAGTAATCCAACGCCAACACCCTTTTCAGGTTTAATTTTGTAATAAGTTGATAAAGCTTCCTTGTCATTTCCCTTTTGTACATATCATTACATTATCCATAGTGTTTGCACAGTTTTATATTTGCACACTTTTATATTTGATGGAAAATTAAAGTGCATCACAGATATGAAATATTTGTTGTTTGTTGTTGCATTTTTGGCTGATTTACTTAAGTCAGTCTTAATTGTCTTCTTTTTCCCAAAACTAAATTGTGACCTTTATTTGAATTAACTGTTGTGCTTCATAAATGTACTTGCAACCGACGAAATAGACTTGGTTTTAATGTCAGGAAGTCTGCAACGTCCATCACAGGAAAAACAACAGACATAAAACAATAGTTTACTGTTCATAAGTGTGTGTCACTGCCACCACCTCATTATCTTAAAAAGACAGCGGTGGAGCCACGATGTGGAGCCTCTTCCACTTTTTTTCTTCAAAACTGGTAGGACTAGTCTGACAGGTTGTGAGATGATGCTGTTTTAAAGTGCAGCGACAGGTTTGAACGTGCATGCGCACACACACACGCGGACATGTACAAACATCACTCAGCGGATGGCAGAACCAGTGCTCGCGGAAAGCTGATGAATTCACTGATTTATGAGCTGCTGTCAGACATATGCGGCACACACTCACAGTTGTACTCGGTTGATGGCATGGAAAGTTACTCATTGACTAGCTCTGCTGCAAACAGGAAAGAGCTGAATACAGTTATTGTTCCCCTAATCTATATCTGCTACCGTTTGTGTGGCCCAGGTCGCAGCAGTTGCATCATTAGAAAAGATTAAAATTGTATAAAATAAGACTTAATTGCTCTTTGAATATGATCTGGTGGTTATGAGAATCAGTATAACGCGAGGATTTTGATCTCTACAGAAATTATGAAATTCAATTCAGGTATGAAAAGCAAATTGTTAAAACAAGCTTCTGAAATGGGTGATGTCAGGGTGAGTAATAGACTGTGACGCCTTGAACATACAGGTGTCTCCTTGAGGATGTCTTGAGTGCAAGATCTGACTTGAACTGCATTCTTCTTCCTTGAATCCACACATGAATCAACCCGATGCTCTCCTCTCCCACTCCAATGCCCCACCTTGTGGAAAAATAGAAGTAAATGTGCAACTTCATAAGAGCATTCTGTTTTTCTTAAAGCTTTTTAGTTTATGCATTTTGAAAAACTGTGCAGTGGGATTACATAAATTCCTGTTTGTCAAAATAAGATGTTATTTGTTGCAATAATCGATTATTAGCCTAATTTAATTGCAAGATCTTTCTGCTTCAAAAAGCTTTTTATGTGCCTTTGTTAACGAAATGTCTGCAAATAAATGTTTTTTTTTTTTTAACGTCTAGATTTTCACAAAATAATTGTGTATAATTTAGTTGCTGAAGAACTTCAGGGAAGCGCCATATTTATTTTTTGACTTGAAAACGAGGCTGTGAGGGACAGAAGTAGGCTATACAGTGCGTTCAATGGATTAAAACATACTGACGTAATATCCAGTTTTTAAAGTTGAGTTGTGAAAAGTTGGCAGTGCGTGCCATTGTAAAGACTGTAAATCTTTCCCTCACAGACTCATACGGCGTCTAACCAATTAGAAGCTTTTCACCATTAATAATCCCCTTATAGCTTTATTGCAGTAGCCTACACTTAAATGGTGCTATGGCGTTAAAAATAATAATACAGTACATATAGTCTCTAAAAATTATGGGGTCATAAAAATAGCATGCATAATAATTACACAAGGAGAATACATTTTTAAAATAGGAAATTAAAATATATCGCATGTAATTCTGCAAGACATACTGTCACGCGCACGCATACCAAATATCCAATACTGAATTGAAAAAAAAAAGAAAAAAGAAAAGTGAATATACGATCATAGTGGTTATAGCTCCTGTCACGTGTTATGTCAGCTGTCAGATTACAATATACTGTATGTGAATAATGTTGAGTAATATGAGTAAATGTTGCAGTATCTTATATGGCCAGAGGTTGGTGCTCAAGCTCTGTTTATGGCTTCAGGATGTGGCTACATTTTTTTCTTTAAAAAAAGAATGATGCTTTTCAAGCAGTAGAACATTAAGGAGCATATGCACAAAACTTAAAATGTAAAAAAAAAGAGCGAGTGAATTAACAAACAAATAAATGGACAACACTGACAAATAAAGGAAATACAAACAAAAATTGCTTATATTGCTTTATGAATCTGTCACATTTGTATCATGCTCCTAATTAAACAAGAGATTTGAGAACTGAGTCTACCTCAAAAAAAAAAAAAAAAAAAAAAAGGAAGTGGCTACACGTTCATCGATGAAAAGAGTCTCTTTTATCTTTTAAATGTGCTCCTAATAGCTGTATTGTTCAAATGATTTGCCAGAATGACTCAATTAAAAACTGTTCTGCACATGGAGAGTGACTCTGAATGCAGCAGGGGATTTTGGCATGAGCACTAACTCACTCACTCACAAGACAGTCGTGTCTATGAGGATGACAGAGACGCAGAGTGCCAAATGAGGGCCCATGGAAACTGGCACACGATGAAAGCACAAGCCATTTCTTTTTATATCAAGGCAGAATAGAGTGACAATAATGGGATCCTCAGCAGAATAGCTGTCTTGATTAGACATTCATAAAGGCACGTGTAGCTGTTTCTAGTGCCATTTCAGTTATGTAAGGGTTTAATTTCACAGACTTCGACGGAAAGACAGAGGGACGGAGAATCGAAAGCAATAGAAGCGAGTCGCTTTGACGTGATGCGGAGGGAAAGAGAGAGAGAAATTCCTCTCTGGAATTCCCCGCGTGAGCAAATGCTCGAGGCGATATTGTTCGTTAATGAGTACATAATGTCATGAAATAAAATAAAATTAAATTAATAGCGGTCTTGGAAATTTTGGAATGCGTAGAAATAAAATAATAATAAAATAAATCAATTTTATATCGCTTTATACAACAGTTCTAAAACAATTAATTAATAGTGAGAAAGTTATGTTTCAGACAAAAAGTGACTAGCTCGTATATTTTTGTTCACCAGCGAAAATACTTTAACAAGAAGCTAAAAATTAAACTTGAACATAGAACAAGAACAAGAAACTGAACATAGCTGATCTAAAACAACGTAAAAGTGGAGCGTAGCCACTGAGATTCCCCTTTGCATCTCTCGCACTGTCTGTTCTAATATTTAATAATAATGAGTGGCAGCACTCTTTGAATGCTGCACTTAGTATAATCGTTATATAATTTAAATTATGTGTGCTTTTTCCTTCCTTTATCCAGTAACTCACTGTAAAGTAAACCTAATTCTACGTTGAGTAAAATGGAGTAGGTAATTAACAAATATCTAAAGTCATCAATATATACAAAAAATATATAACTCCCCTCATAAAAGTAATGAATCTTGATGAAATGTTACCCTCACCCACCCTCTCTAAACTGAATGACGGTATTGACTAGCCTATCCACTCTGCTTGGTGTACAGAGTACCAGAGTGCCCAGCGCAAACAAAATCACAGAACCAATCAGAGGCCCGAATCCATAGCACGTGATCGAACATAGCAGGATTACTAGAGTGGCATGAGTGGCTTCTGTTAGCGTATTCTTTGTCGTTGCTGTACTTGTAGCTGCTTGCAGTCCCCTTCAATAACAACACCCGCCGCTCTACCAGCGTGGCTTACCTCTAAGGTCAGCCAATTTGCCTGTGTTTCTCTCTGGATTGTGTTGAAATTTCTTCTGACAACGTAACGAATAAGGTAATAAACGTCGATAACGTCTGTAGGTGTCGTCTGTTTTTCGAGAAGGCGACGTTTTCAGGGGATTTTTTTTTATTATGAGAAATAGGTACACAGCTAGATAACGGGTCTAACGTTAAGCTGTTCTTTCGGCTGGCGGTGTCGTTATATTTCAACACGAAATGTCTTGAAAACTGGCATTTTAAGTATTTTGCCATCTAATATTGTGTTAATAATGCTTTCGGTCAACAGGTATATCAAAATGTGTGTGCGTTTAAGTAGTGAAAATCCTTATGCTTTGTTGTTGTTAGGTTAACTTCTGTCCACTGTAATCTGATTATGATGCTCTTTCTTACCAAATAAAGTTAACTTTTATACTTTAAACTGGTATGAAAGCCACCGAAAATATGTTGGTAGCTTTTGTTGATTGTTTAAATGTTAAATCAAGCTTTGGTTTGGTCCAGCTAATATGTTGGTTTTTAGTTTGTGATGTGTAACGTTCACTTGCAGCAATTAACATGAATACAAACACATTCACAAAATGTTTTTTAATTTTAGGACAACTGAACCAATTACCTTAAGTAAATAATCACACTGGCTTTGTCTCATAGCGTAGTATGCTGACTAACTAGACACGTTTGTGGTCATCATTTGCAGGTCACACCACTTTGAGCTGACTAGGCAGCACACTAAGTTTTGAGACACAACATCACTGTCTTGTTCTTAGGTTGTTATGCAGTTTAAAGACTTCATAATCAGATGGAGTTCAACATGAGCCCACGCTTGACATAGTTTCGAACTCTTCGGTTTCATCTGTTTGTGGTATAGGTCTAAACAAAGAGATAGAAAGAAGTATTTGATCTCAAGGAAACAGTATTTAAAAGGAGATCATCAGTCTGTTTTAGCTTGTTTGGACCTGTTGAAAAGCAGGCGTTTTGTTTAAATTTGTTCCCAAAGTATGGGAAAATACCATGTAATTTTAAAGGCTTGGGAAAAGTCATGGGAGGTGATTAAATCTTAAAAGTTGTGGAAGTGTCTGAAGTGAACTTAATTATGTTCTGCTCTAAAACACTTAATTGAATAAATATTACTGAAATGTATAACTGTGGTATTGAAGCCCATTTCTGCTACTGAATTAAAAAAGAAAAAGCGTGTGTGTGTGTGTGTGTGTGTGTTTGTGTGTGTGTATATATTAATCAATAAATAATAAATTAAACGGCTAGTTGTGGCTTTATCTCACAATTCTGACATTTCTTGCAATTCTGAGAAAAAAACTATTTAACAATTTAAAAATGATAAAACTTGCAATTCTGAGGAAGATGCTCAAATTGTGAGAGGTCAACTTGGAATTGCGAGAAAAATAGAATTCTGTGTTTACATCTTGCAGTTCAGATTTTTTTTCTATGAATTCTGAGTTTACATCTTGTAATTTTTTTTTTTTTTTTCTTCGCCACATACCAAAAATGGTTGTCTCAAAATTTTGACTTTGATTCTAATTTTTGAAGTTTGACTTTGATTTAAAATTTTATATATATTTTTAATATTATTATTTTTTTTTTCTGGATCTGTTTACAGTATGAAATAGTTTTATGCAGTAGCAGATAGTGGTTTGGCTGTGATGGACAGACTTTTGACTGTCTCCAGATTGTAACTGAATTTGGCCACTCAACAGGCTGTGACATTGTGGAGGCGGCTTTATGTAAGACTTGAGCAAAGGTAATTTAGTTGTGTAAACACTGGACACTAGAGTCCTTTGGCTTCAAAAGAATCCAAGCGGGTCCCATGAAAGAGACTGCTGTAAAGCTGGGCATAATAAAGTGCAGACGCACAGCGACTTCTAACACCCGTTGTGTTCTGAATGTTTTCTCATCTGTCTTGTTAATCTGATTGTGTCTGGGCATGTTTTTCTCCTTATCTTGATATTGCATTGTTTATGTGGGGCAAAAACCTTCTCTGCATTCTTGATTATGGGGTAATCTTTTACTGGGAACTTAATTTTGAATCACACATTTATATAGAAGTAAAAATATCATGGTTGAAACATGATTAAGTGATCTGGTTGGTAGCTATTGATTGTCCGTTGCATATGTATCAATATCAATATCAATGGAAGCTTCAGTGAGATTAAAATGTATTGAATAGCTGTTTGTTCTGTTTGCTTTGCAGAAACACCATGGAGGAAGAGGAGCACTTTGTGAACATAGACCTGAACGATGACAACATCTGCAGCATCTGTAAATTAGAGACGGACACAGGAACGCTTTCCTTCTGCCATGTGTGCTTTGAACTGAGCATAGAGGGTAAGAATCTTTTTTTTTTTTAATCAGGTAGAAGCATTTTAATGTCCTCAGCTTGCCAGTTCTGGGTCAGATTATACTAATTATAAATGAGTCAAACCTCTTTCTCCATCCTCCCATCCATATCCCCCTCATTCATGTATTAGCAAGCACTCTGTTCCTCCGCTCAAAAAATGAACTGGAGCGTTTGAAGTGCCACTTTGGCATCTAATTAACGTTCAGCTTATTAAGGGTAGACTAGAGTTTCCTGAGGGGCCTCATTGGAGCGGCTCTTTTGTTCTGTGCAGCTGTCATTTTTTTGCATTGAACCTTCCCCAAAAGAGCACTTAGTATTTCAAATGGTTTTATATCGTCATGGCAGAAAGTAGGCATCTTGGGTGTAAAGAATTTTTGCTGGAATCGCATGCCTTTGTCTGGAATTTTCTGTGGCATTACTTTTGGTTACGTGACTTTCAGGTTTCAGAGTTTGGAAGGAATGTCTAAATAGGAAGTTTTCAATTGTAGTTGAAAATTCTAATGCTTGGGAACACAATTAGAATGTAAAATGTAATTTTGTTTAGAGATATATATTAGGTATTATATAGGTACTATATTGTTTTTGTTTTTTTTAAATATAGATCAGTATTGGATGTTTAATTGTGCAACTTAATAGTTTTGCATATATAATATAATATATATTATATATTGGCCATATGTTGGTTTTATATGCCATAATCATGCTTTATGCATTGCTGTGCATTTCTACGTTTGCTTCTATGTGTCTTTTTTTTATGCAGTGTCAGTTCAGTTTCAATATTGTGAATGAAATGATAAACAGGAAATTTTTAATTGTGGATAAGGATTCCCAGGTGGAATGCCTAAGGGGATATGGTAATGGAAAAAATATAACATGGGAGGAAATGTTATATTTCAGTGCTTTTGAATTCATTCGCAAAACCTTTGCATTCCCCTTAAAACATTGCATTCATTTGCAAAACTTTTACGTTCTCTTACAAAAGTATTGAATTCCCCTGAGAAACTTTGCATTCACTCACAAAAGCATTGAAATATATTCTTTCCACCCACCAATTATTATTTCCATCTCCGGTTTTGTAAGGAAATTCAAAGTTTCACAGGTAAACGCAAAAGCCTTGTAATACAATTTTTCCTCTTCTCATATTTTTTGTTTCCCATTACCATGACCCTTTAGGGGCCCCTTAGAATAATTTAGAATAATAACATTATTAAATGTAATTAAATAAAGCAAGAAAGTATTGATTATCCATTTTTTCATACTGTATACTATTATGTCATGATTCCTAAATTCCCTTTTTGAATTCATACAAATGCATTTAGAGTTTATTTAGAAAATATGACACTTATAAGTTATCAAATGTAACATGAAAATAATTATCGTCTCATAGGTATCAGCCAGAATTTTAATATCAGTGGATCTGTATTTGTGGCTTTTTTTTTCTAGCATTGATTATGTCCTGCCAGTAAAGGCCTGTGCGTTCATTCTGTGGCTGTGTTGGGTCAATGGCCAATCTAGGTCAGGTTATCAAAGCGTGACTAGTGGATTCTATTACATACTGGGTAACTATGCATTAAGACCTCTTTATTTGTAATGTAAAAAAAACAACAACTAGCTTTTCTAATCTTTTTGTATTCTATCTATTTGTTTTCTTTTTTCTTTTTATTTATTATACAATTAACAAAAGCAAAAAAGGCCTCTAACACTAGCTTTCTCTATTCTTTTTCTATTCTATCTGTTTTCTTTTTATTTATTATATCATTTTAAAAAAAAAACAACCTTGCTACGTGTACTGCGTTAAGCTAACTGAGATTTGTTATAGAACTTGCATATCATTGCTCTTTTGTTGATTTTGATTGCTTCCATTGTCCTCATTGGAAGTTGCTTTGGATAAAAGCGTCCACTAAATGTAAATGTAATGTTAGGTGTTTGTCTGCTGGAAGCCTTGTTGAATTGTGTAACGCAGTATGGCGTCCAAGCATTGTCTCCTGAGAATGTCACATGCCAGTTTAAAAACAAACATTCTTTTTTTTCTGTACCTCCCTTCCTCTTTTGATTCTGTTTATTTTTGCTTTCTTCTACCTTGACCTTCAAAAGCAAAGTTGAATTTTCAACCGCATGATCTGGATGGTTTCAAAAATTAGGGATCATTCAGCCAGACTGTCTTTTTTTGCAAATGCATTTTTATCTGCTTATCTGTGACACGCATAATCTCAGTTTATGAAGCGTCTAGATTTGAGCTGGAGAAGAAAGCATCTGTGACTCCGGCGAAGAGCTGGGTCCGCTCACAAATTAGACACACTGAATATTCATGCCTGCGATAGAAGGTTGCCGCTCTTAAATATTTAACAGAAGAGTGCATGAGAGATCTGGCCAGGCAGCCCACGGTCGCTCAGCCACCAGGCAGCTGTATGTCACGAGTGATTCACCACAGCACTCGGCCTGAACGCCGAAGTGTTGCACAACAGCACTTGTGGCCCCATAAGGGGGCATTGACAAGCCTGTGGTCGCTCAGCACTCGCTCACAGGTCTTCCTCTGCTGACTGGCTGTTGGCCACCGAGTTACACTCTCTTCCCACTAACAATACACTCCAATGTTCTCGTCGTGGGTAAACAAGAAAAAGCTGACTGTGCATGTTTAGACCTGAATGCTCAGTTGCCCTCACCTGCTCGCACACCTGCGTACCCTCAAAAAACATTGTAACTGAAAGTAACCAAACTCGTTAGTTTGTCACTCGCATATTTTTATTTCATTAGTCAAACTGGTTCCATTTGCCCACATCTAGCTTTCTTTGGACAGCTCAACTGATGATATTTGAGGTCTTTTGGTCCAAATGTTTTGTGTTGGTTGCAGAAGAGGTACTTGCAGTGACTATTTTTATCATATGTCACCCATGCTGGGCGGTTCTGCTTTTCTGTTTCCTCAAAGCAGTTTCTCCAAGCAGAGAAAGAGAGAGAGAGAGGACGACAGAGGCTGTAATGTCTGTGCATGCATGTTGAGAACACACAGGAAGTCACTTGCAGAGTTAAACATGTCCTCCAGCACTCAAAGAAGCAGAGAGAAATATTAAGAGAGTCATACATTCAAAAGGAAAGAATGGGGCAGACAAAATGTATACCCTGAGTTTTACTTCTTGGATGGTTATACAAGGATCTTGTGTTGGTTGAAAATTGATGCCTGTATTGCTGCAATTTTTTTTCTTATGTAAGAAATAACTGCAGCAGCCAGTTACTTATTTTAACAACACTTTGATTCATGCGGTCTAAAAGCTGATGGAATAGCTTGGGAAATGTTTCATGGGGGATTGACTTCTGAATGTCAGTTGCTTGCTTTGAATTATAGTGACAGTTTATGTGGTTTATTGCATGATATAGAGCGTTCCATGTGTTTGCTTTAGTTTTAGAGTTATATTACGTTTTATTACACAATTAGCAAACGTTCTGGTGGGAATGGTAGACAATACTTTATTACATTTTTATGATTTTTATATATACATGGACTGCTTTTCAAAAACTTGGGGTCTCTTGAGAGGTTTTTAAAAGAAATCTCTTATCCTCACCAAGGCTGCATTTATTTGATTAAAAAAAGTAGCATTGTGAATAGGGCTAGACAATTAATTCAAAAGAAATCGAAATCGACATTCAGAACCTCTAACCGACGTAATTTTCCCTTGTCGATGATTATTATTATTATTTTAATCCTATTAATACTTTCCCCTTAAAGGGGTCATATGATGCGATTTCATGTTTTCCTTTGTCTTTGGAGTTCTTTTTAGCAACGTCATATGACCCCTTTAAAAACATTTGTGTGTTTTTCTCGTGTATTTTGTGGCATCTCACACGTGAGTGGTGTGTTAAAATACTTAAAAGGAGACATATTATGCCCCTTTTTACAATATGTAATATAAGTCTCAGGTGTCCCCAGAATTTATCTGTCAAGTTTCAGCTCAAAATACCCCACAGATCGTTTATTGTATAATTTTGAAAATGCCTATTTTGAGTGGAAGCAGAAACGCATTGTTTTCATGTGTGTCTTTTTAAATGTAAATGAGCTGCTGCTCCCCGCCCCCTTTTCCAGTATAGAGCTGCACCATTACAGCTCGTACCTGCTAAACACATATGTTTTGGTTCTGATTATCATGTTTATCGTGCTGAAATCGTGTTTCAAAACCATATTAGTTTAAAGTTTTCTGAGTGCACACATCCGAAGCACACGTATAGAAAGCGTTTGTCACACTGCGAGTACTTAACTAAGTTCTCATTCACACACAAGTTTGTTAAAAACACACAAGTTACAAAAATAGTCAGTTATGTCTGTGAAGGTAAACGGCTGGGAAATAAATTGCATGTTTATTTTAGATCTATGTGGCAGCACAAAAATAAAACCCCGCCCTCTACTCAATATTCTGTTTCAATTGGAAATACATCACCATACTAAAAGTCGGCAGCAACTTTCGGTTAATATAGAGTGACAGGACAAGATCACTGGGATAGTGCCCTGCTCTTTCTCTTAATCAGCAGTGCTCCATTTACATTCGTTATTTAAAACATTTGTTTACAGGAAATGCAAGTTATTATTTTCTACTATTCACATGACAATATATAAAATGTATTTCGTTTGCAAGAGATGCTGGTTATTTTCTACTTTTGACATGGCAATATTCATTTATTTTGTTTGCAAAAAATAAAAGATAAGAAATGCACTCTTTCATTAGAAACAAAATATCCCACTTTTAATATTTGAGTATGTTTACAGTACAAACCTTTAATGAACTATGAGGGCAAAAAACTAAATAAATGAATCGTTCAAAAACAATTTAAATGAACTGTGCTGCATTACTCCAGTTTTCAGTGTCACATGATCCTTTAGAAATCATTCAGATATGCTGATTAGGTGCTTAAACGTTTCTTATCATTTCAGGATTGTTTGATGAATAAGAAGTTCAAAAGAACAGATAGAACATTTATTTGAAGTATCGTTTTATTTTTTAATATTTTAAATGGTCTATTGTCACTTTTGATCAGTTGAATTTGTCCTTGCTGAATAAACATATTAATTTCCTCCAAAACAAACAGCAAAAATTCTTACAGCCTCCAAATTTTGGCTTCTGTTTAACAAAGGAAGCTTTGGCTCTGGCAGACCTGGCAATACAAATATTACAGAATATAATTTCTAGTGGCTAGGGTGTTGCATTCTGGCTAAGTCAAACAAACCCAAGATCCCAAATCTCTGATATTCTTGTCACTTGATATATCTCTGGTCCCACCGTTAATTAGAGTCTATGGGATTTGTTTTCCTCACCAGGTCTGGTGTCAGATTGTGTAGCCAAGTAATAACTCATCTCTCCTCAACAAGCTGTACGACTTAGGAAGGTATAATGTTCGTTTTTGTGTTGTCAAGGCCATTCCTCTTAATGGTTTTATTTTTATCGCACTGTTGTATTAGTCTCTGCCCACTCTTCTTTTCCATTGGCCCTGAAAGACCTTGATGGCTGGCTGGTTTCTTGCTCCGCCGAGCACACTTACGCAGGCCTAACAGTTTCCCCGCAGCAGACACAGGCCGTCTCTCATCCTATTAC
This sequence comes from Onychostoma macrolepis, assembly GCF_012432095.1. Taxonomy (NCBI): domain Eukaryota; kingdom Metazoa; phylum Chordata; class Actinopteri; order Cypriniformes; family Cyprinidae; genus Onychostoma; species Onychostoma macrolepis. The sequence continues at coordinate 17,790,970 of NC_081164.1, read as the reverse complement.
GTAAGAGCAGTGGAATGTGAGCTTGCGTACATCAGACGAGTGAATGGCTGGATAACCGAATATTCCAGACACTTGGAGTGCAGCACGAATACAATGCTGAACCACTATGTACTGGTGTGCTTGAGTTACTGTTTTTTTCGGTGCTCACATTTGTTTATTTTGACTGATGGATGTAACATAGTACACTAGTGTGACCTTTTGACCCTGAAGTTGCAAAGCTCTCTGATGATCAGTGAATGCAGTCTGCATGGTGATGAGAGCAGATTTGCTGACTGCGCTTTCCTTGCCCAGCGAGCTTTCCATTTCAGTAATGCTTCTCCATGCTCCAGAGTAATCGGAGGCTTTCAGCAATATTTCGGTCCTTTGAAATGGAAGCATTAGGGAAAACGCATCCCCATAGGTAATGTAGGGTTTCAGTATTATGTTGCATTACCTTCATAAATTGCCTCACAGCAGGTTTATTCCAGGGTATGCACACATGGGAGACGTTTTGCACTGCTCTTGTTTGCATGCTGGCTGGTCTACTTTCTTAAAATAATTTATCAATGTAAAGTTCACCGTTGAACTCAACGGTGAAAGTTCTTTCTCTTTAATGCAAGTGAATGCTGTGCATTGTAATGCCTTTGGCTGTCTTGTGTTTGGACAGGCCTTTATGTAGAGCCCTATAAATTAGTTTTTCCCAAATTTTTTTTAATTTCCTGGATTCCATTTTAATGGATAAATTTACATTTTTCATTTTTTTTTTTTGGAAATTACAAGTGTAGACTAGGGCTGCAACAACGAATCGATTAAATCGATAAAAATCGATTACTAAAAGCGTTGGCAACGAATTTCATAATCGATTCGTTGTGTCGCGCGACGCGGAGACGTTTGATTATTAAAAAAAAAAAAACTTTAGTTGAGCGCGGAGCGGAGTGAACACACTCGGTCTCTCTCGCGCACGGATGCTAGCAGAGTTTGGCGCCTCATAAATAAAAACAAAAAGTAAAAAAAAAAAAAAAAAAAAAAACCGAGCGGAGGTAGAGGAAAGGAAATCAGAGAGTTTTAAAAATAGTAAACCAATTATAAGCATTAAAATAACTTGTCAGTAAAACTTCAGAACGCCATTGGATCATCGAGCTCTCAGCGAGACCTCGTAATCTTCACCCCGCCTCCATTCAGATTGACGCCGCCGCACAGCCTGGAGAAGATGAGATCTCTGCTTTTTCGCAATGCAAGGGTGAATAAATAATTGGTGTTTGAATAGTACAGCGTTTTCTTTACTCAAACACTATGTCAGTAAAGGATAATGTTTTTGTGTGTTTGAAGAGTGGAGAAGAATTAGTTATTTGCTGTCTATATCGTTTTAAATATCCTGTGCATTATGTGCATAAGCGCTTAATTTGAGATTTTGGCCAAGTGTATTAAACAACAAGAAAAACTAAGCGCCCATATAGCTACAATCAAAGTTATATAACCTGTAAAAGTTGATGAAAGCATAATGCACTTATGCACTGCATAACAGTTACAGCCGTTCTAACGACAGACAAAACACTCCATCTCCGTCATTCTCTGGTCAAAAACATTATTAACTCCATTTGAGCTTGATTTTCATATAATGTTAAGTGCAGGTGTCTGATACAATACCAACGCTAACGACGCAGTGTTGTTAAATTATTTAATTTTTGCACTCCCATATGTAAAGCATACATGTGTATGTTTTTGTGTTAGTCCATTTTATTTTATTTTATTATTATTATAACAGCTCAGGGATGTTCAAGGAGCAACATGTTTGTGCACTTTCTAAAGATTTTAGTTCTGTTTTTGAATAAAGGGTTGGAAATGAATGCTTTTTTAAAAAAAAAAATCCGATTCATCGATTAATCGAAAAAATAATCGACAGATTAATCGATTATTAAAATAATCGTTAGTTGCAGCCCTAGTGTAGACCCCTATGAAATGCATTTTATTTTTCCAAAATTATTATTATTTTTTTTTAGGATCCAGTTTTAATGATTTATTTAAATTTTTGTTATCAAAAAAGCAAGTCAAATTATTTGAATTCATAAAACAAACAATATTAATTTTTTACAATAATAGGTCCCTATAAAATGCCTTCATTTCAGAAATTCTGTTATCTTTTTTAAATTATTTTATGATTTATTATAAATGTATTTAAAATGGTGGTAATCAAAATAATATTTTAAAGTGTAATCAAATAAAAACATAACAGTACCTTTTTTGTTTTGGCAAACAAAGTGCTTTTAGTGTTACAATTTTAAACATGGAAAACAATTGTGTAATTTTTAATAAAAAGTTTTAATACTTTTATTGTTGTTATTACTACTACTCTGTGGCACTCGTTCACCCAGAGAACATGCAGATTTCATGTTTAAATAGCCATCTCTTTGATTTATCCAAAATGTGCCAAACTGTAAATTCCAAATTTATGACTGAATTCAGTGACTCTGTCTGCGTTTTTTTGCATTGTGGAAATCATGAGGCCCTACTTTTATGGTTCTGCTTGAGCATGCAAGAGGATTTTAATCCAAATCCAAGGTATAGGTTTTACTCCAGTCTGATCAGTAGTGGTTGATTTGCTTCTTTTGTTCTTATTTGTTACACTGTTTAAGTTTATATTTTTATAATGTTTTTATTCTATTATTTTGATCTTTTCATTGTTATTATATTTCTCCACATATATTTCAAGCTTTGGCAATATTGTATTTTTTACAGTCATGCCAATAAAGCAATTTTGAATTGAATTGAATTGATTGCTTCTGTAGGAGTGGGTTGATACATGGACAGCTATATTTATTTTGTTGTGGGTGCACGTGAAGCCACCATGTCAATCAGTGCAGCTGTTGACCATGCTCTGGTTTTAACCATGAGGTGCTGTTTTGGGCACAGCGGTCCTACTATTACCCCACGTCCCCATTCCCAGCATACATAAACACACACACTGAAGTGTGTCAAGGATCCAGTGTCCTTACTTCATGTAAGGACACAAAAAGCAGAAGCAACCTACATGGTTATGAATGAACCCGCATGAGACAGGAAGAACAGACTGAAGAATTCTTTTGAAGAATTGAAACGTTTCTCAATAGACGATCGTCAAACTGAGAACACATTACTTTAGAAAACGCTGAAAAAAGTGTACATTGAATTGGTCCCGATTAGTTTGAAGGCTGTTTATGACATAATTAAATTTTCTGTTTATCTAAAGTGGGAAATAACAGTGAGTGGAATGATGATTTAATGGAACAATGAAAAGGCAAATGACACAGATTGCACTTGATAAGATTACCGTTTCCATGACAGCGACCCCCACTTTCACCCTTGACAAATCAGCTAATCTCTTTGGGGCTGTTTTCGCCACAGTAGTAGTAATGTGGATTACAAGGCTTCTTTTCTTTTTTCTTGTCTCAATCTGTTCTTGTCGTTCGTACCGAGAACCACGTAATTGTTGTTGAGGCCAGAGTGTTACACAAGCTTCGTTGAGTATTTCATCACTACAGGGTTTGATTCAGAACACTTCTTCCTCTGTCTGCTTTCAGACATCAGCCAGATATGGAAATCAGTTATTTGCAAATTGACACAGAGTTCAATACTTTTTTTTTTTTTTTTTTTCCAGTAAAAGTTTATGAATTTAAAGTCGTCACAGAGTTACATTTTTATAGCTTTTATATTTTTCCTCAAATTATCTAACCTAACATTATTCTATTACATTTTTTTTATTATTTTAATGTAATATTAAAATAATTTTTTTATATTCAACTATGCATTACTGTTATATTTAATGTATGTGTGTTTATATATAGATATATAGATATAGAGATATAGATATAGATAGAGATATATATGTAGATATACAGTGAGGAAAATAAGTATTTGAACACCCTGCTATTTTGCAAGTTCTCCCACTTAGAAATCATGGAGGGGTCTGAAATTGTCATCGTAGGTGCATGTCCACTATGAGAGACATAATCTAAAAAAAAAAATCCAGAAATCACAATGTATGATTTTTTAACTATTTATTTGTATGATACAGCTGCAAATAAGTATTTGAACACCTGAGAAAATCAGTGTTAATATTTGGTACAGTAGCCTTTGTTTGCAATTACAGAGGTCAAACGTTTCCTGTTGTTTTTCACCAGGTTTGCACACACTGCAGGAGGGATTTTGGCCCACTCCTCCACACAGATCTTCTCTAGATCAGTCAGGTTTCTGGCCTGTCGCTGAGAAACACGGAGTTTGAGCTCCCTCCAAAGATTCTCTATTGGGTTTAGGTCTGGAGACTGGCTAGGCCACGCCAGAACCTTGATATGCTTCTTACAGAGCCACTCCTTGGTTATCCTGGCTGTGTGCTTGGTCATTGTCATGTTGGAAGACCCAGCCTCGACCCATCTTCAATGCTCTAACTGAGGGAAGGAGGTTGTTCCCCAAAATCTCGCAATACATGGCCCCGGTCATCCTCTCCTTAATACAGTGCAGTCGCCCTGTCCCATGTGCAGAAAAACACCCCCAAAGCATGATGCTACCACCCCCATGCTTCACAGTAGGGATGGGATCATTCTTCTTCCTCCAAACACGTTTAGTGGAATTATGACCAAAAAGTTCTATTTTGGTCTCATCTGACCACATGACTTTCTCCCATGACTCCTCTGGATCATCCAAATGGTCATTGGCAAACTTAAGTCGGGCCTGGACATGTGCTGGTTTAAGCAGGGGAACCTTCCGTGCCATGCATGATTTCAAACCATGACGTCTTAGTGTATTACCAACAGTAACCTTGGAAACGGTGGTCCCAGCTCTTTTCAGGTCATTGACCAGCTCCTCCCGTGTAGTTCTGGGCTGATTTCTCACCTTTCTTAGGATCATTGAGACCCCACGAGGTGAGATCTTGCATGGAGCCCCAGTCCGAGGGAGATTGACAGTCATGTTTAGCTTCTTCCATTTTCTAATGATTGCTCCAACAGTGGACCTTTTTTCACCAAGCTGCTTGGCAATTTCCCCGTAGCCCTTTCCAGCCTTGTGAAGGTGTACAATTTTGTCTCTAGTGTCTTTGGACAGCTCTTTGGTCTTGGCCATGTTAGTAGTTGGATTCTTACTGATTGTATGGGGTGGACAGGTGTCTTTATGCAGCTAACGACCTCATCTAATTTAGGATAATAAATGGAGTGGAGGTGGACATTTTAAAAGCTTTTCTTTGAGGGTCAGAATTCTAGCTGATAGACAGGTGTTCAAATACTTATTTGCAGCTGTATCATACAAATAAATAGTTAAAAAATCATACATTGTGATTTCTGGATTTTTTTTTTAGATTATGTCTCTCACAGTGGACATGCACCTACGATGACAATTTCAGACCCCTCCATGATTTCTAAGTGGGAGAACTTGCAAAATAGCAGGGTGTTCAAATACTTATTTTGCTCACTGTAGATATAGATAGATAGGGCTGTGTATCACCAAGAAAGATACGATACAGGACTGCATTGAATTTCACCTCAGAAGAATTTAGTAAAACAGCTGTTTATTAAACACTGCATACTATAGGGCCATTGCTAACTATTGGCAGAGCAGGCAGTTGACATCTGCATTATGAAGGGCCTCTATAACTATACCACAGTACAATATAGGTAATAGCATATGTTTCATGTTTACATTGGGCACTCCCCACCAGGTACAATATTCTGATTGCTTGCATCTTGTTTTTAAGTCCATAAATAATAATGTACTCGTAATAAAATTATATTGTAATGTACTCATATTAATATATTTAAAAAAATAATCTTAACATTGCTGGTAGGTTATCATTGCACAAATTAACGCACTCTCTACATTAAAAAAATTAATATAAGAATTAGAAGAGTTCTAAACTAATGCGCTGTCGCACACACGTTCACTCAAACAGATCACGTTGTGGCCGCGCACAAACATTCAGCAACACAAACTTTTTAGCGCTGCCCTGCAATTTTATCAATAAAATAGCTTAACCGCTCGAGCTACATTATCTTTCTCAACAAGGAGCTGGTAACATCAATGTTTCTAAAGGAATTTAAGCCACAGCTTCACTGTTAATAGAGAAACGTGGCAAAATGGTGGTAATTCATACATACACAGCCTCTCTCTCTCTCTCTCGTAAATGAACAGTTGTTGAATATCGAAGCGGAGATAGCTAAACTGCAAGCTAACCGGTGTTTTCAGAAAGCAAGTGCGTTTATCCACAGTGGAGAGAGAGCGCGTGCACATGGTTGCCAGGTTGACAAAGATAAGTAATACACTTAGCAGATATTTCCGTATTACTCAAGTGGGAAGCTCTGTTTTGGGGATTTCGTCTCTTTATATCAGGCAGCCCAGTTGTGTTCCTCTGCGGCCAGGTCAAACCTTGTTGTGGCCTATATATTATGCTCTATTCATTATTTTTTAGAAACCTCGCACTTTTCTACTCCATTATAAACGCTGCTCTTGTATTCAAATTAAGCGTGGTCACCGCTGCACACGTGCCACAATATCGATACAGAGACCGCTGTATCGATACTCGTATCGTCAAATCTCTGTGACGATACATCGTCGTATTGATATTTCGAACACGGCACTAATATATATATATATATATATATATGTGTATATGTATGTATATGTGTATATTTATATGTGTGTATAATAATTTTTCTTTCTCTCTGATACCTGTTTTAGAGTAAAAAGAATATTTAAAGCTTGATCTGGCTCAAAATCCTTTTTGTGGAAACTTGAAACAGTCCAGTGATGACTATAGATAAAATGAAATCAGAGAAGGTTGCATTTAAAATCTCTCCATGTATCAGTCACACACCTTTTCAGGGTTTTGCGTTTGCTTGGCTCATGGTATCCCACAGTGGTGATTTGATTTCTGGGTTGTATTGGCTTATGGTAATCCTAGGAGACATTTGCGTTCAGAAAAGTGTAGTTAAAATGCTCCCGAACTCCTTGTGTGCACATTCGCTGTCAGAGACCGTTTTGTGTGTGTGTGCTGTTCTAACCTTCAGTACCTCTATTTATAATCGCACTCTACAGTGCGCTTTCCTGTTATTCAGACTTTGCTGTGAAGTGCAGGAAATTGGTTTATCGTAAGACGGTGAATGAATTTGGCTTTTGCCCTCTCTCTCAGCTGTGAGCTGCTTTGGTTAAGAAAATCACAGTGAGTCAAGCCTAAGCAGATACCCAAAGTCTTGAGTTTAGTGGTACATTGTGTGCAGACATTACTGGAAACAAACGGTGTATGTGGTGAGGGCTTCTCAGTTCACAATAACCTTGAAGCAGTGTGCAGGAAAATGAAGCCGCCAGTGCTGAGAAATTGCTGCTTCATATCGGTGTGTTCTTAAAGGGAAAGTTCAGTTGAAAATGAAAATCCGTCGTCATTTACTCACCCTCATGCCGTTTCAAACTTGTATGACTTTCTTTGGAACACAATACAGTAAAAGTCACTTGACCTCATTGGGCCCAAGCCAAGGCGCAGTTAAACTTAGGGCGTGTCCGAATCCACTTTTTTCTAGTTTAATGACGGGAAAAATGGTCTTAATGAGTAATGGGTGTGTTTTGGGCATAACCTGTAATAAACCAGAGTCTCATCTCCCATTCCCTTTAAGAGCCAGTTGCGCTCGTGCCATGGCGGATTCGCTATTTACACGGCAAGTGCAAAACACTGAATGCGTCTCCAGAGAGGAAACGGAGCTGCTCATGCGCAAGCAAATAGGTAGCCTAATTCTGATGCATGCAATGCCTATCCATTGTGACATGTAGGCATTTTAATATTTATGTAGCCTACACAATAATAATAATATTTTACATTGTAATCCTTTAATTTTTAATATTTGTCATGTTTGTGTGCTGTTGCGCGTCCCTGTGTATGTAATAAGCAGAGTGTTACGTGCGTTGTGGACCCGCCTATAGGCACACATTACTAACGCGCTCTTTAAATAACAAAAAATACTGCGCCATTGACTTTAGACCAGGTTTTAGTTGGTCAATGGCACAGTCTATTTCAGTAGCCTCAATAGCAACGCGCCAACAATGCGCCTGAACGCCCATGAGCACACAAATGAGCGCAATGCATTTGCTATTTAAACAACGTGGTGCAGGACGTCTGGTGCCACATTGCGCCGGGTGTATGATAGGTCCCCTAGACTTCCATTGAATGGATACTGAGACATTTTTGAAATTGTCTTCCTGGACTGGATCAAGTCAGTGAGATGAACTCTGGAAGCAGATCAGAGTGATTTGTGAAGAGATCATTCAGAGTGGCTCTGTACTGGATGAAGTGATTAATTAAATTGGCTAATTTGGCTTTGAAACAGTTTAAATGATTCACTGAAAAGAGCCGACTCATCAGAATCATTTGTTCATAAATTGGACATTACTGCTGCACTACCGTTTAAAAGTTTGGGGTCAGTAATTATTTTTTTTTATTTTTTTTTTTGGAAGAAATTTATTCAAATTGATTAAAAAAAAAAGTGATCGTAAAGACTTAGCCTATATTTTATATAAATGCTGTTCGTTTTATATTTTTTATTCATTAAATAATCCTGAAAAAAAAAGTATCACAGGTTTCAAAAAATATTAAGCAGCACAACTGATTCCATCATTGATAATATATCAGCATATTAGAATGGTTTCTGCAGAATGTCTCTGAAGACTGGAATAAAGGCTGATGAAAATTCAGCTTTGCATCACAGAAATAAGTCACATTTTAAAATGTATTAAAATGGAAAACTCTTATTTTAAATCGCAATAATATTTCTCAATTTTACTGTTTTTTTCTTCTGTATTTTTGATCAAATAAATGCAGCCTTGATGAGCATAAAGTAAAAAAAAAAACTTTTGAATGGCAGTGTATGTATAAACAAGTAAACAAGTTACAAGCAATAGTACAAGTAAATACTAAAATAAAGATGCAAATGAAATGAATAGGGCTTTAAGTTTTTTATACAGTCCTTAATGCCGAACCCTGATTTGTGTCCCACTGAAGAAAGTTAGTTATAAAATTTGGAACAAACATGAGTAAATAATGGCAGAATGAGTGTCTGTGTGTCTCTCTCTCTCTCTTTCTCTCTCTCTCTCTCTGCGCGTCCCGCAGCAGTCTCTGATGCTGGCTGCTGTGCGGCATGATTAGAACTCAAAACATGTTTGAACAAAACTGAACTCCGACATAAATGGCACATCCTAATGCAAAACCAACACACAAAGGCACCCAGCAGCACTCGTTCTGTGCCTGTGTGTTTTATTTGTTCTTGGCCTAGTTTGAGTTGCAGGCAAAGATGTGTTTTTAATCTGCTCAACAAGGACCCAAAACAGGAAGTGATGTTTTCATGTGCTGATTCGCTCAGAGATGGAGTGATTTATAGTTGCTGCTTTTCAAAGCTTGTCAGAGTTCAGTTTTACAGTGTTGTTAGGGGTTGAAGGACTAATTAAGGATGGAAAGCTGATCTTGGACCAAATCACCTAACTATCGCAATTCTTTTTAAAATGATTTAAAAATCGATTGGTTTACCTCAGAATCAATCTTTATTTCATTATTTTATTTTTCCTAAGAGGTGGTGGGGAGAAGTTAGTGCTTTGTAATTCCAACAGAGGGTGAAATGTATAGGTGTGTTTGACTTGAAGCAGCACCACGCAGACAATCAGTGTATGACATCAAAGTACCGCGAGAGCGATTGGAAAGCAGGCGGAGCCGTGATTATATATAGATCAGTGGGAGCCGTCTGTTCTCTGTAGCTCTCGCGGGTGCTTTGATAACGTCATACAACGATCGTTCTGCGTGCGCAGTGCTGCTGCATTAGATGACGTCATATACGTTTCAAGCCGGTGTCCTGACATTTTATCCTACCCGTCATATTTTCCTACCAGGGCTTACTGCGCATGCGCACATCAATATTGCATCCTTTTTCTCATGCTGAACAACAATTTTTAATGTATCTACATTACTGTAAGGGTAGGGTTGGGGTAGGTGTAGACATATTAATAAAACACAATCTAATAGATAGATAAAAATTATTTATTGTTGGTTTCCGGTAGCTGTATCCTTTCTGGTCACAACCGCGAATATAACACATAATTATTGTATTTGCATTACTGTAAGGGTAGGTTTAGGGTTGTGGTAGGTGTAAACATTAATAAAACAATTTGACAGGAAGCATTTTTTGTTGTCGAATTGTACTACCTACTGTTTTAATGGGAGGTAGCAAAATCTGACAGGGTAGCACAAATCAACAGAACACCGGCGCGAGAAAGCAAAACCATGACTGAGGCAGAGGATCAAACCTCTTCCACAATTCTTTCTGCACCTTCATGTTTTGAATACCAACTGCCGGGAAAACATGACTAAACATGACTAAAACGGTATGCAAAGTAACATAGCACTTTTATTTTATTTCAGAAAGTTTTTTTTTTTTTTTTTTCATTTTGTTGAACATTTGACTATTATATTAATGTGCAAGTTCAGGGTTTTGGTACACTGTGTATTAGAGGTCGACCGATAGTGGATTTTACCGATACCGATAGCTAGGTTGGACCACACTGGCCGATACCGATTAATCACCCGATAGTTTTCAAAATGGATACTGAAAGAAAGCTAGTGCTTTACTATTTAAAAAAAAAAGCAGTAACAGTACTGAACCATACTTTGTAAATGAATAGAAATATTAATATTATTTACTATATTGATCATTAAAGTTATTTCATAGTTTGCTAATGTTAAAAGAAGAAACTTTAAAATTTAAAAATGTAGACTATTTGTAGCTAATAGTGAATGTTGAAATGAACACACTCTAACAAGGAACAATACTTCTACATAGGGATGTGCGATATGACGATTTTTGATCGTGGATGATAAAAATGTCTCCACGATCTGCTTTTGAAGAAATATCGTAGTATCGTGCTACAGCGCACATTCTATCAGCTGCAGCTCTTATTCCTCCGTCTCAATATTCTGTACATTATTCGGATCTGCTTTAAAGCCTTGCCGGTTAAATGTTTTATCACGCATTGGTCTGATGTGCGCTTTTTCTGAGCCCGTACACCCGAAGCACGCGTGCTAAAGCCTGTCAAAAAGCGCCTGATTACTGAACTAAGTTATATTGTGCACTAATACTGTCAAAACACACAAGGTTTATGTATAGACTCTATTGCTTATGTCTTAAATGAGTAAGTAAACAGCTGAGAGAATACGGATGCTTGCAGGTCTTAAAGGGGCAGTACTGAGCATGCTGCCGACTGTCATTAAAGGGATAGTTCACCTTAAAATACAAACTTGTATTAATTTTTTTTCTTGTGCTGAACACAAAAGAAGATATTTTGAAGAATGAATATTTTGAAGAAATTGTGCCACTCAGTCAAATCTGCATAGTTTTGTGGTTGTACTGAGCAGTTATTTATGTTTTGTGTTTCACACACGCCTGCAAACACAAATAATGATACAAACCATTTCACTTTTTTTATGGTCTTGGTAGTCGTATGCAATACCACTTGTATCTTGACTTTTGACCTTTTATTGCATTTAATAGCATTTTTACCATGTTTGGCTCATAACAGTGAATTGCAAATATCCTCTTTTGTGTTTTATACCAGGTGTATCCAGTGCCACCCTGCTGCACTCCAAATCTCTACGTGGGCATAGAGACTGCTTTGAAAAGTACCATCTCATCGCCAACCAGAAGCTCTCCCGCGCCAAGGCCTCCCACAGCGCGTACGAGGGCGTGAAGCGGGCTCTGAGCCAGCGAATCAACCGCATTATACAGTACGCCCAGAACAGAGACTCCGTAACCGCTGAGACACCCGGGCGCTGGGGGGCCAAACAGATTCTGTGTCACACTCAGCAGGGCGGCAGGAAACTCGTGCCCCAGTCTGATGCCCAGGTTCCCCGTTACGCCCCACGATGGGCGGAAGAGACGTCGATGGCGGAGTCAGAGTACGGGAAAACCATGCTGCACTGTCACTCTGCCGAGGAGCTCGGTCTCGGCCTGCTGCAGGGATCGCACCAGGGACTGTGGGCTGCAGAGAGACACCACCCACGAGAACAGCAGAACCGAGAGCAGAGAGATGCAGCCAGACAGAAGAGAAACACCGGACACAGTCGAGAAGAGTGTGAGTATTCATGATATACGTTAGCACTCAAACTAGCACTTTTTTTTTATTTATTTTTTTTAAAGAAATGTAATGCTTTTTTAAATGTAATGATTAAAAGTGATGACACAAATGTTACACAAGATTTTTATTTCAAATAAATTCTGTTCCTTTGAACTTTCAGGAAGAATCCTGAAAATCAATCACAGTTTCTTCGAAAATATCAAGCAGCACAACTGTTTTTAACATTATTGATTTTAAAAATGCTTCTTGAGCACTAAATAGTGTATTAGAATGTTTTCTGAAGGATCATGTGTAGTGACCGATTTTTTTTTTTTAAAGCCGATGCCGATATCTTGGAAAGCAGGGTGTGCCGATATAGTTTTATTTATTTTAATTAATATTTAAGAAATTTTAAATCATTTGAAGATGGATTAAACAAATAAATGTGTAAAATAAACATAATTATACTTTAGATGACAAAATATTTTTCATAAATTAATATTTAATAAAAAATTAAAAAGGAAGTAAACACTGTAACCAACAGGGCACTCAGTATTCTGGGATGTTTGTGTGCATTGGGAATATTTTTTCAAATAAAGCCAAGGTAACACTCATTTTGCATACAGCACACAGTGAAAATGACATGAATATGACAGTGGGCAAAAGCATAAAGCGCAGCATAATTTGAAATCACGAGTTTAAAGTTTGTCGATCGCGTGTCTCCAGTGAAGCTGAACTCTCCTCCTGTCCGCTTTCAATTCACACGGACCGACTGTCACGCAGAGAACACGCGATCATACAGGATACAAATGCACACTTTATAAGATCTCACAGCTGGATTCGACTAGTCTGCAAGGCTTGTGAAATGAAATGTTCATTAGTCATTCAAAGATTTGTTTAAATGATATAAATGCGCATTTGCTGAATGCTGAAGGCAGCCGAGAAAGTATTATAATGTTTGCCTTTCTATTACTAATAATATAAAAGCTATTGTTATAATACTTTTGTATACCTTTTAATTCCTTTGTTTAATAGTTCTATCTGAATATTAGATGGACTTATATCTGTATTAAGCCCCCTTCACACTAGCAGTGACTTTTGTCGCTGCATGTCGCCAGGGGCTGGCGATGAGGTCGCTAGTGGGCGTTCCCACTACTGGTTGCTTTGACAGCGAATCAGGTTTCTTGCCGCTAAGTACAAACATTGGAGGCAAAAGACTAAATATAATCTAAATCTAAATTAAATCCGTACATACAAACAAAAATGAATGAGAAACAGAGCCTACTTTCTTCCATTGCGTATGTTTATCTACGACTGAGAGGAGAACAATCACATGAGCTCTACTGTCTTCTTTCCTATTGGCTGTTGCTCCTGAAAGTCGCTCTTCATTTGCATAAAGTTGAAGGATTCTGAACTTTTTCGCGTCGCTGGACACGCCCCATCCAGTCGCCAACGGTCACTGTCGCTCGTGACGCCGGAAATTGCCAGCTCTCCATTGAAATGAATGGGATCATGTCGCTTTCTCGCTGTGTGTCGCTTGTAGTGTGAATGGGGCTTTAGACAGAACTGTTAACGACGACAGCGAACAAAAGGGAGAATGTGAGCGCTGTGCTCAGTCGGCACACTTATCGGAAACAGAAGAACTTATAGGCCGATGCCGATATTTAAAAAATGCCAGACATCGGCCTATATATCAGCCATGGCGATACATCGGTCGAACACTAATCATGTGACATTGAAGACTGGAGTAATGGCTGCTAAAAATTCAGCTTTACTATCACAGGAATAAATTACATTTTAAAATATATTCAAAGAGAAAACGGTTATTTTAAAGGGGTCCTATTATGCTCTTTTACAAAGATTTTGTTTTGGGGGTGTACTAGAACATGCTCTCATGCTTGGGGGTTCGAAAAACATTTTTCACATAATTTACATTATTACAATACTTTTCTCCCCAGTCTGGCACAAATGACTCAATTACTTCCGGGTTTGATGAAGGCCTGCCTTCCGAAAAATGAAATGTGTTGTGATTGGTTAGCTGTCCCAGTGCGTTGTGATTGGTGAACAGCTTAGTCGGTGTTTCAGTACTGCCCCGCCCCTTGCCAAAGCAGCAAGTTCTGTCTGCTCCGGTATTAAGGATGGTGTCAATATTGCCATATCAATTTGAGCCGGATTCAGACCCCTAGAATATCGAGCAAGAGGATCGTGCAGAACCTTTGCACGCACGGATGTTGCAAGACATAATGGAGTGGTAACGTTATTGTTTTGGGCATGGCGGTGAAAAAAAACTGTTTCTTCGACATGGTGAAAACTTGATGCTACAGCAGTACTACTTCGTCGTCGTCGTCTTGTCTGATGCACTCAACCAAGCTTCTAACCACCAACCATGCGAATTTCCGTAGGCGGGATTTATTTTAATGATATTCTAATGGAACTGCTTTGTGATATCACAAAAAAAAAAAAAACGGAAAACAACTTTGTAGTCTAAACGAGCCGTTCGTTGTAGTTCTTGAAAAGGGATTTTTTTTAAACGAAATATCTCTCTTTGGAGTGGACTTCGAGATTTGTAACTTTGTAGATCTTTTTTATGTCCAAACGTACACACTGACTTAATTTCAAAAAGTGAAAAAGCATAATAGGACCCCTTTAAATTGTAATAATATTTCACAATATTACTGTTTTTACTATATTTTTGATCAAATAAATGCAGCCTTGGTGACTTTTTAAAAAAAAAACATTTAATAAATCTTACTAACCCCAAACCTTGAATGGTATTATTTGCTTTGATTTTGTCGGTTTTATAAATGATGCAACATTGCATATGGTTTTTGGGCTCAGTTGAATTCTCACAGTAGCATCTTAGACAAAGTGAAGGACGGAAATCGATATCCTCACCGTTAGGGTTTTATCTGGTGCTCTTTTATCCCTGCATCTATCCCATCAATATAGTCCACAAAGCACCAATAAAAGGTTGAGGTCACAATCTAGACTTTGATTTCTCTCACCGTTCTTCAATGTCTGTCTCCTTATCTCACCCAATGAAATGGCTTCTGTTAAAACCAGATATGTCATCAGGATCACACCATGTGCCGTTCTGAGAAGAAAGCATCTTAAGGACTGTTATGAAGGCATCTGCTTTCAGCTGTGAAAGGAGATGTGTTTGTCAGTTTTCACTTTATTGAAAAGGATAGCGAGAGAATGATTTTCATAGCCACTTCATGACAGTGTTTGTGTGTCTTTCTCTTTCAGTGGTGAGGATGAGTGTGGAGGAGCTTCGCCAGCTGAACGAGCAGCTACTGCTACAGATACAAAGTGAGTCTCATCTTTAAACTTAAAGGGATGTTTCACCCAAAAATAAGAAAAATATAACCGTTTTCCATTTTAAGTGAACTACTCCTTTGAACCCAAACACATTCTGGGGCGAAGAGTCACTCGATATTGGTAATAAATTAAACTGACCTGTTTTTTTTTATTTTGTTGTTTTTTGTGATATACCAGATTTCCTCTGCCAAATTTGGAATATCACAACCAAAAATTATGTGGTAGATAAATTATTAATCTCATTAAAGCTATAGAAAAGCTTTCTGCTGGCCCAGTTTGTTCATAACCTGCCAACATTTTATCTGGGCCCCCAACACATGAATTAATTAATTTTTAACTAATTTTAATATTTAATTTCATTATTTACATGTAAATTTCAGCGTTTACATTTACTTTTCAATATTTATTTACATTTACTTTTATTACATTTATTTATACATTTTATTATTTACTTATAAACGTCCTTATTTATTTCATAATTTGTTTGTCTATTGTTTTTTTTTTTTTTTTTTTTTAACAATATTTTAAAATTTTTATTTCAGTTTACATTGTGTTTTTCATTTTGTCATTTTCTTATTATATAAATTAAATTATTTAATTTTAATATAAATGAATAAAAAATATAAAATGTTACATCTTTTTTTTAGTTAACATTTTTCACACAAAGGTAACTTTATACAAGATATTCCATATATTCATTTACACTTTTTCTGGAAAATAATGGCCTACATAGTTTATTGGTGTGTAATTTTCATCCCATTCTTACTGATGCCAACAAGTCTTGTAACTTCAATAAAACCTCCATCCATATCAGCCAGTTTAAATAGATTTTTTGCAACCAAATGTTTAAGTTTGCGAGGTATGACAGTGCATGTACATTATCAAAATGTAAGATATAGGGCAAGCAACAGATCTACTCTTTGGCCAGCTGGCCATCCTTATGTTGAGCCCTGCTTATGCATATTTCACGTTTCTTATGTAAGTTATCATTATTCTTGTGTACTAACGCACAGACTCTGTGTTTGTCCCTCAGATGTGTTTGAGGAGCTGTCTCTAGCTGTGCAGGAGAAGGACTCTCTTTCATCAGAGCTTCATGTACGGCACATAGCCATCGAGCAGCTCTTTAAAAACTGCGCCAAGCTGCCGTGGCTCCAGATCGGGCGAGCAGGGGTCAAAGCTGGCAACAACCCAGTGGAATGAGCGCTTTTTTAGGGACCGTAGAGTCCCTCAAAGACCAGAATGAAAGCGCAGCTTAAGGCAGACTCTCATGGAAGCTCAAACGGACCAGAAACGCACAACGCTGTGCTAATGAGTTTAAAGTCGCCTCGCTCTAAAAGGTGGCATCTGAATTTTCAGCAAAAGTACTGGACTTTGAAAGCAAAGGTGTCCAAAAGTGTTTCTATGCAGAATGAGGTGTAAGGTTTAAAACCTTACAAATACTCGTTTTTAATTTTTCGTGGTTCCATTCATACATGTTCCTTTTTATTCTTCATATCACTGTTTACTCTCTACACTTGATCATGTTGGGTGGTTAATAGGCTTGGATGAGTCTGACAGTGTTCCTCCTGCACATTCAGGCTTGCTGATTGGTTGTGGTGTTGCTGTGGTAACTGTTGCTTAGTTAACAGTTTTTCCCTCCCTCTGCTCATTGCAGTGGAACTTGTTAATGACAGTAGTTGTTCCATTACTCTAAGGCACATTTCTCATAAGCATATGCGCTTTATTGGAAGTTTACATTTCTTTTGCTATTGCACTCTTAAAACTGTGTTCAGACATTTCATAGGTGCTTTTCCCCCCATCACAACATTTCACGGGTTATGTTTAGGAATGGACGTGAAAGTTTCAGCTGGTATAGTTTGGTCTTTCACAAATGTTAAGCACAGGGCCTAACTGTGATTTAGGCTTAACTCGGTGCTGGGATTAATATTGGACAGAGAGAAATGCTCAACCAAAGCCTTTGTTACCTCACGGTAACTATTTCAGTATTTATTTTGTTAGGACAATTATTTGCTTATTACAAATATTTAAAACTGAATTAGCGTGTTTTTTTTTTTTTTTTTTTATTGTTTGGTTTTCTTTTCTGTAGTGTGTAGAGGTTGTTTTCTTGTGCTGTTATAGTATGGTTTCTTGTATTTCGGGTCCGTGCATAAACTGAAAGAATAGTCAGGGCAAAGAGAGCCTTTACCCAGCTGCCTTGATTTCAGATCAGACTGTGTTGCCATCTGGTGGACATTCAGAGAATCCTGTCCATCCGCTGCACTGATGTGTGTCTATTATTATGGTTCTATGAAGTCTATTATCTCTAGAATCTTTTAAAAAAATGTTTGAAGAAATCAGCTAGGAATTTTGAATTCTGTTCTCTTTATAAGAGATAAATATTCGACTGACCCCTCTGGGGTTTCTAAGAGTGATTTATTTTGTATGAGTGTATTCTGGTTATGCTCTGAGAGGTCAAGTTAGCAAACTAGTAATAATGGTTAATTTGTGGAAAAGAAGCAATATGTGTCTCTGTGTTGTTTGCTTTCTTGTAAAATATTTGAATCTTTCATTTATGGTTCATTCTGTGATTTGGAGGAGGTTGGAGTTACTGAAATAATGAAGCACACTGCCCAAATGTTTGTTTGCTGTGGAAATACTGAATGAACTAAATGAGCTGGATGAGTTTCATGTTTGTCTCGACTGTGTTGCATATGTAGGCCATGTGTTAAAATGTTAACTTGATTATGCTGGTGTCATTGATGTCTTATTCATTTTCTCTTATGTTTATTCATTGCTTGTCTTATTATTTTCCTTTTTTAATTTTTTTTTTTAAAGATTGTGTTGTGACATTCAAGTGGTTTATGCAATACTGTTTGTTAGTGGATCTTCCCGTCAGTTTAGAAGATTTCTGGATGCTTTTGTTTGGAGTGATGTGTACATTTTCTTTTTAGGGAATGAATTAATAAAAATATTTTTCCTAAAACTCTGTGTGATTCTTTTCATTTAATTTACTGGTTCGCCAGCAGCTGATAGGATTGTAAAAAACTTTTTGAACTGATTATCTAATCTTAAAACCAAAAAATAAAATAAAAATGGTGCTCTTGTCAGCATTGTAAATGACTTGCTGAAAAGGGTAACGCTTTAATTTAAAGTGACATTGTGACAGTGTAATTACACATTTATTTACTTACTATAAGGTTATGTTTAGTGTTAGGGTTTGGTTTAGGATTGGTTGTAATTATGCATAATTTACAGTTATGATTATAGTAAGTACTAGTAATGTGCAACTGTCACAAAAGTCTGCTTAATCAATTACAAATATTGCTGGTGGCAACCAAGTGGTCATTATTTGAAAGACAAAATATACATGAATACATTGCTAAATCAGTTTTAAACTAGAACCAAAGGGTTGCCTTTATTGTTTTTCTAGGCCCTTTCTGGCTCTTCTCTTGCTTCTAAGTCTCTGATGATACTTTTTCTTTTCTCTCTCTCTTTTTTTAAATATATTTTTTCCAGTAAATAATACAAAACAATAAAAAATATTGTCAAGATTATACCCACCTGTAAAAATTTTAAACTATTAAAGGATTAGTTCACCCAAAAATGAAAATATTGTCATTAATTACTCACCCTCATGTGGTTCATCTTCGGAACACAAATTAAGATATTTTTGATGAAATCTGAGAGCTCCCTGACCCTCCATAGACAGCAAGGATATTACCACGATCAACGCACAGAAACATAGTAAGGGCATCGGTAAAATAGTCCATGTGACATGTGGGGTTCAACCACAGGAAGCTAAGAGAATACTTTTTGTGCGCAAAGAAAACAATTTATTCAACGATTCGTCTTCCCATATTACCGTCTTCTACCATTTTGCAGAGTACCCCAGAACATGATTGAAAGCACGCGCATGCTAAATGTAAACAACGTTGATTAAGTTCTGGGATACTCTCAAAAATGGCAGAAGACAGTTGGGAAGAAGAATTGTTGAATAAATTGTTATTATTGTTTTCTTCGCGCACAAAAAGTATTCTCGTAGCTTCGTAAAATTACGGTTGAACCCCTGATGTCACATGGACTATTTTACAATGTCCTTGCTACATTTCTGTGCCTTGATCTTGGTAATATCCTTGCTGTCTGTGTTCAGAGGTGCTAATCAAAAATACCTTAATTTGTGATGAAGGAAGGTCTTCATTGAAGATGAAGGAAGGTCTTACAGGTTTGGAACGACATGAGGGTGAGTAATTAATGACAAAATGTTCATTTTTGGGTGAACTATCCTTTTATGAATAAAATTATTGATATTATAATGTATTATTTATTGCAGATAATTTAAATGTTTGTTGATTTGCTGATTTATTTCTGTGATAGACACTGCAGTTTTCCATATTTTTACTGTAAAAACATTTATAACTGATCCTCCACAGAAGGCTTGTCTCATTTTGTTTTCTAATAACATTTGTGGCTAAAACCAAGTTGCCACAGTTTAAATGTCGTAACAATATCTGAAGTAACTACGGTATTTTGGTGGAAACTATGGCTAGCATAGTTTTTTTCCTTTTCTTTAGAGTTTTGTTTTGTGCGATGTATCATGAAGAGAAATGCCGTTTTTTGAGCGGTTCCGCGCTGTACACCTTTGGTTCCGCCTCCAGCACGCGCGCACACCGGAAGTTTGGATTTTGTTGTTACACTGGAACAAAATGGCTGCTGTGAGTTTTTTTCATTGAAGGCACTGGAACATTTATTCCGCTTCTTGCTTTGGATTTCCTGCCTGTGGTGATGCAACTCGATTGGCAAGTCGGTTTTGATGTTTGTCGCCATTGTCACGGTCTGCCCCGCTCTGTCAGTTGGTCGTGTTTTGTGGATTTGTGCATTTGAAGTGAGCTGTTAGCTGTGGTTAGCCAGCCTGTCGTTTGCTGGAGCTGCAGTGCTGAAGTTTGCCTTTTTCTGCTGGGATCATATTCCTTTGCATTTCATGAATGCATGCTGTTTCTTGCTATTGCATCCTTTAACACATACTTTGTCATCATCCTGTTGAAGTTCGCCACATTTGTTTGCCAGATGTTGTGACTGCATATACACACAGATGCATAACAGTCTTAATGAGCTGAGTTCATGTCTCATACTTTGTGTGTTCACGTTCATACACTTGTCGTTGGGTGTCTGGGTTTGAGTTTTGAATGGAAACTGTCAGCTGACAGGTAAATGCACGTGGTAGTGTGTTTCTGAACTGTCTCTCTCTCTGATCTCAGGGCTTGAATGGTGTGTTTGTGGAGGTGACAGTGCTGGTGTAACACAACATCGCCTCCTGTCACGCAGCAACCACAATGGTAAGAACTGCAGGTTTGGATTAATGATGCATTTGTAACAGGATTGGATTTTGTATAACGTTATGTGATTGATTTAATCATGTTTAACATTTTCAATGACTTGTTTGGACAGTATTTTCATTTGTCTTTCTTCCACAGCAACAGGTCTTAGAATATGCATTGGATCGGGCTGAGGTACTTGTTTGAACTTATTTCTGTATTATTTTCTGCTGTACTTTTTATTTATTATGCATAGTGGTGTTTATTTGTGTCTATTGTAATGCACTGTTATTTTACTGCTTTTATAAATGCAAACTGAGAAATCACTGTGGAGAAGAATAGCTGTGTATATTCTATTACTGTTCAATAACATTGTTATGTCTTGTTTAGTACATTGTTGAAAGTGCTCGTCAGCGACCGGCGAAGAGACGAGTATCCTCGAGTGGAAGGAAATCCTTATATCAGAAACTTTATGAATTGTACATTGAAGAGTGTGAAAAAGAACCAGAATTGAAGGTAATTTTCAGCTGCTGTAACCTAAAAAAAGTAGCATTCACTACCATTTATACGGCCATAATTTTATATATTTCTTAATGAAACAAGACATTAAGTAGGGTGGGTTATTATGACTCCATCAAATCATGTATTATTAATATTGTATTGTGTGTATTCATTCTCTGTTCTGTAGAAACTGAGGAGAAATGTGAATCTACTAGAGAAGCTGGTCTCACAGGAGTCAGTCTCATGTCTGGTGGTCAACCTGTACCCTGGAAATGAAGGATACTCACTTATGCTTAGAGGAAAAAATGGATCTGGTACTGTCTGCTTTTTATTTGTTTTTATGGTTAAATCAGCTGAGCTTTTCATGTTGCATGTTAATAAACTCGTCCCAACCTATAAGATTCAGAAACAATCCGACTTCGCTACGAAGAAACAGAGTTACTGGAGTACCTGGATGCTGAGGAGCTGCCGCCCATCCTTGTAGACCTTCTAGAAAAATCACAGGTTAGTGGCATGTAAATGTATTTATTTGTAGTCTATTAATGTTTATTTTATTTCATTCTTTTTCTAATTTCTGCTATCCATGACATTTTGTATATTAACATATTCAAATATTTAAATTTTATTATATATAAACACAGCCTGCCCTAAATTATGTTCAGAACAACAGTCTTATTGGCAACTAAAACTGTTATTAAATATTTTTCAGTAAAGCTGAAATAAAATATATAGCCTATACTCAACCGAAAATGAGAAATGTTGTCTTGACAAGTGATTGAAATTTTCAAATTTGAAAACTAAAAAAATATGTCTTAAATAAATAAAATAAAGCTACTTTGCAATATAAAAAATAATGACAAAACCATATAACGGCTAAAACTAAAATGAACTGAAAATATAAAAATAAAAGCTAATTCAAAATATTAATAAACACTGTTACAGTATATAAGAAAATACTGGTTCAGGATTGATTCTAGATGTGATTTTAATTTAATTAACCTACATGTTTTTTTAATTCCAGTCAGAATAGTTTTATAGCACTCTGATGCATAAACCACCAGCTTAGATTTGTTTTCCTACTTCTGTTCTGTCAGGTGAACATATTCCACTGTGGCTGTGTCATAGCTGAGGTCAGGGACTACCGACAGTCTGGAAATGCAAAGATGCCCACCTATCAGAGCCGGCATATCCTGCTGAGACCCACTATGCAGGTCAGTAACAGGCCTGATCCGTGACCAGCAGACTCTGTTCTGTATTTTGAGAAACTTTTTTTCCCCTATTGTATCATTATTAAGTTATCCATCTTCTCCACACCAGACCCTGATCTGTGACGTTCATGCTATGACAAGTGATCACCACAAGTGGACACAGGTGAGGGGACTCTTATCTGTTAACGTTCAAAACGTTGCCGTCAGTAAAATTATTTGAATATTTTCGACAGAAGTCTCTTATGTACATCAAGGCTGCAAGTAGATTAAAAATACAGTAAAAACAGTAAAATTGTGAAATATCATTAAAATTTAAAATAACTTTTCTATTTAAAAATGTACATTTTTCCTGTGATGTTAAAGCTGAATTTTCAGCATCATTACTTCAGAAATCACTCTAATATGGTGATTTGCTGCTCAAGATATATTTTTTATTATTATCAGTGTTGAAAATGTTACCTGCCCTATATCAAATTCAGTTATTGTTTACTAAAACTACTGTTACTATTGAAATAAAACTGAATTAAAATATTAGATGAAACTGTAAAAGACAGAAATGTTGCTTTGGCAGCTAACTAAGTTGAAGTTGAAATATTAAAATTACTAAAACTGAAATAAAATAAATGAAAGCTCAAAAGATAAAAATAATAAAAAGAAAAGAAGAGAGTAAAAATGTAAAAAGTACATAGCAAAACTTGATAACTTATTATCCATGTCGAAAACAGTTGTACTTAATATTTTTGTGGATACTGTGACACATTTCAGGAAGTTAAAAAAACAGCATTTATTTGAAATATAATTTTTTTTTTACCACACATAAATGTCACTTTTGATCAATTTAATGCATCTTTGCTGAATAAAATATTAGTTTCATTTAAAAAAATCTGGTAGATTGGTAAAGACCATTAAAGTGACAGATTCACAGCACAATGTAAAGTATGGAGGATGCATTGATTCTCATGTGGTTTGAACGTGTTTGTAGGACGATAAACTTCAGCTGGAGAGTCAGTTGATTCTGGCCACAGCAGAGCCTCTGTGTCTGGACCCCTCCATCTCTGTCAGCTGCACCACAAACCGTCTGCTCTACAACAAACAGAAGATGAACACACGATCCATGAAGCGGTAATGCACTTAGCTTTTTAGCTTCATTAAATATGTGTTTGGCTTCATCCGCTTGATCATAAGTTGTCTTTAAACCAAAGTGCATAATCAGACTGTCTATGATGAGTTCCTGTCGTCTGCTGCTCAGTGTGATGTGTGATTGTTTGTGACTGCAAACATTTAGCATCCAAGAAATTGCTTAAACCCACAGAGCTCATGTAGATGTGCACAGTGTAGATCTTTTATCTGTGGTTAGTCACCATGTGTGAACTGAAAAGCCACTGCTGTTCTGATCTCATTGTATTGTTGAGACTAAAGAATTGTGAGTGGTTTTTGCTCTACGCAGCTAACAAAAATAGAAGTTGAAGATTTTTTGCCTGTTTAAGTTGAGTGCAAGAATCTGATCATTTCATGTGTTCATCAAAGTTAAAGGCTTCAAAATGTTTTGTTTAATACAAAGATATCCTGAAATTGAAAAGCAGATCCAATCATATATCAGTTATCCATCGTTCCATGCTGATGATTGTCATGTTTCTCCTCTCTGCAGGTGTTTTAGGAGGCATTCTCAAGCAGCTCTGAACCGACAGCAGGAGATGATGAGCCACTGCCCTGCACTGCCACAACTCCGACTCCTGGACTACCTGCAGAGGAGGAAAGAGAGGAAACCTGCTCCTTCCATAGACCTTAAGATCTCCAAAGCTGGAAACGTGAGTCAAAGACACAGACACAATTTGCAGACCTGTTTTACTTTCTCTGCTGATTTTGGGTAAATGGATTTAAACATGGTAAAATATGTGAAACGTACATCATTGTTCAAAAGTTTTTGGAAGAATTTACTTTTATTCAGCAATGATGCATTAAATTGGTTAAAAAAACAGTAAATACATTTGTAATAATGTAAAAAGAAAAATGCTGTTCTTTTGAACTTTCTATTCATCAAAGAATCTTGGAAAAAAAGTATCACGGTTTCCACAAAAATATTAAACGGCACAACTGTTTTCAACGTTGATAATAATAAGAAATGTTTCTTGATTTAATGTTTAGTTTTTAAATTGTAATATAACAGATAAATGCAGCCTTAAGTATAAGAGAAAATCTTGCCAAGTAAACTTCTATTAATCAGATGTCCCATTTAAAGTGTTTATTCTATCTTTTTGTTCTTTATGACTAGTGTGTGTGTTTCCTGTGTTTAAATCACTCTTGTTTTTCCTTCAGTGTGTGGACATGTGGAAACAGAGCAGTTGTCAGCTGACTGTCCCTTCAGAAATTGATGTGAGTAGCGTTTCTCTTTTTTCTGTATGTCCTCCTAAGCCATTTATAACAGAAATAAAATGTTTTTTTTAAATGAAATGAGTTTAAAAGTATTGCTAAGATAAATTTCATGTTCTTGTGTCCTTCAGTGTTCTGAGATGGTGTGTTTTCCTGTAAGTTTTTCTTTCTGCTTCCAGGTGGAGAAATATGCAGTGGCAGAGAACTCTGTCAAACTAGATGACACTCAGCCCACTGTTTGGCCTGCACAGGTAACACAAATGTGTAAATCGTACATACTAACTAGACTGCACATGGACCCTGTAATATGCTAATAAGTTTTTTTTTTTTATTATCTGTGTGATGTTTGGTCTTTATTTCGTAACAGGACGTGAGGGACAACTACATTTTCGAATGTGAAGTAGGAGGTCAGCCTCAAAGAACAAAAGTCACTATCTTCCAGTCCATGGGGGACCCGCTGGTATATGGGAAAATCTACAGCGCCAAAGACTCCAAATCAGAGGAGGAAGTCACAGACCTGCACCTCATTCACCCACCGTAAGAACTAACTGATGACATTGTACTATTTCATTTTAGAAGTACTTATTTCACATTTATATTATATATTACATTCTATTCTAAGATGAGAGTAAAGTGTTAAGTTACACTCGCCTAATTGTTGTTGCACTTAACTGATCTTGTATTTTCTCTGTGGTTTGTAGATTCCTCATAGGTTCAAAAACAGACGCTGATCGGTAAGTACAGGAGCCATGCTTTGTTGTTTGGTGTTATTGAGTTTCGGGTTTTGAAAATATTCCTGTGCCACAGGTTTCTGACGCAGTATAAGGAGGTGTATGAACGAGACGTGAAGTGTCAGGTGAAGATGTTGCACAACTCAGGCAGCGCAGGGTCCCAAGGCCAGCTCTCCCCCTCCAGGGAAAACGAGGTGAGACACTTTGTTACATCTGACCTTTCCGACTCGACATGTTGCAAAAAACTGATTGTATGTGATTTGGATCAGGTTTGTAAACATAAGATGGGTTTATTTTGTACTTCAGGCTACAAAAAAAATGATATTTTCTTCCTGTCTAAACAAATCCCAAGTGCTTGATTAGAGATTTTAGAGAAAAAATTGCTTTTGCTTAACATTCACGTGAATTTCATGTTAAGATTGGTCCATTTTGATGGATGTTTGTTGTTGATCCAGGCTGATGGATTCTCAGCTCTGGTCCAGTCTTCGGTTTTAGGAAAGGGAGTCAAACACAGACCTCCTCCTATCAAACTGCCAGCCGGCTCAGCCTGCGCCTCCTCAGGTGAGACAAACTTATAATATAACAGTATGTGTATGTATCAACAAGAGAATAGCAGAATACGAACATGAATATAAATATTGTAATACTGTGAAATTTAAAATGTGACGGCGAAGCTGAATTTTCAGCATCATTATTGTCTCCATTGTTGTATGATCTTTCAGAAATCATTCTAATATGCTAATTTGATGTTCATCTTTTCTCAATTATTATTGGTTCTCAGTCATTAATAATAGTTCTTGTTATTATCAACATTGAAAACAGTGTTTGAGATCAATGTATTTCAGGTTCGACCTCCATCATGTCTCGATCATTCCCTCTCTTCTATCTCAATATGTTTGTGTCTTTCCACTTTAAAAAGTGTACAAACAAACACTCCCTCCCTTTGTCTAGGTAACCCGTACAGTACACAGGCCTCAAGCGGCCATCTCAAGTGCCCGACCCCTCCACCCACAAAGAATCAGTCGCTCTCCCGGAAACACTCCATGGAGCTTGGCCTGCTGTCCCCTGCTGCTCTCTCGCCCATGCAGAGTGAGTATCCCTCCATTCACAACTAGAAAGCTATCAGTGCTTCCTAGCTAGACATTCATTTTGTCTTTCTCCTCTGATTATCCTCCACAGGATCAGGTACTCCCAAGCCCTCCACACCCACACCCACCAACACGCCGTGTTCGACGCCCCACCCCGCCGACGTTCAGAGTGCCACGCCTTCAGTAACGCCCACCCCTCAGGACCCCGCCCTTCCACAGCAGCCCACCCTGCTGACTCCCTTCGCCCAACAGCAGATGACCCTGCCTGTCATGACTATTCCCCTGCCTACGTCCAGCACCACATCCTCACAGGTCATGACAAACCCCGCAGGGCTCAACTTCATCAACGTGGTGGGCCCGGTTTGGTAAGAACCCAAGTTTATGACTTTTTTTTTTTTCTTTTTTTTTTCAGGGATATGAAAGAGAAAAAAACGGCGACTAACCACCTCTGTTTGTGGTTTCTTACAGCAGTCCGCAAACTCTGATGAGCGGTTCTAACCCAATGCTGGGTTGTAGTCCTGGTGCTCTGGCATCTGGTATACCCCTGAGTGGACTTCTGCCCTCTGGTGGTCTCATGTCTGGAGCACTTCCTGCCATGCAGCCTGCAGCTCCAGCAGGTAAACCTCTCAGTGAATCTCTCCCTGCATGGTCAGATGTTCATCAGTGACTTTTATAAGTTGTCAGTCGCTTCTGTGGATAGAAAAATTTTCATGTTGTTCCAGCAGGTGGGCCTTTTGGGCTGAACAACAGCCCGGGACTGCGACCGCTCAACCTTCTCCAGGTGAGAGAGCTTTTGTAGTTGAAGTATTGGCTTTTGTGGAGATTATACTCTCTTTCGCTCCCATTTATGTTTGTTTTTCTCATTTCCCTTTCTTTCAGCTCCCTACAGGACCACTGATTTTTAACTCTCTACAGCAGCAGCAGCTGTCTCAGTTCTCCCCTCAACAGCAAAGCAGTCAGTCCGCCACATCCAGCCCCCAGCAGCAGGGGGACGCAGTGAGTCAGACACACTGTAGCTATTATTTTACACTGCTATCAAGATTCTAGCAATTTCCAGAGGCTGCGAATCAACTCCAATAGTGTTAAAGGGATAGTTCACCCAAAACTGAAAATTCTATTCCATGGAAGTCAATGGCTACAATCAACTGTTTGGTTACCAACATTCTTCAAAAGATCTTCTTTTGTGCTCAAAGAAAATAGAAACTCTTACAGGTTTATAACATTATAATTATTATATATTATACTGTATTACATTTAAAATATAATGACAATAAAAAATATTGTAAATATACAAAAATAAACGTGCATGGTCATTTTAAATGAGTAAATAGCATTGTTTTTATTTTTTGTAATTTATATACAAATATTTGGTTTCTAAATTACGTATGTTGACTTTAAGGAATAGTTCACCCAAAAATGAACATTTTGTCATCCTTTACTCACCGTCATGTTGTTCCAAACCTGTATGTGTTGTCTTGTTGAACACAAAAGAAGATATTTTGAACCAAACTGTTGAAATTTAAAGTCAATGGGGACAATCAACTGTTTGATTACCAGCATTCTTCAAAATATCTTCTATGTTCAACATAAGAAAGAAACTCATACGGGGGTGAGTAATTTTCATTTTTGGGTGAACTATCCCTTTCAGTTTTTTATTTTTATTTAATGCAATTTAACATTGGTAATCTCTCAAACTCTCTTTAGTTTCATGCTACACTAAAGAAAAAAAGTATGTATGTTCTGAAGTTAATTCAGTGGTCCTCTTTGAATCAGGCTGATCCGGGTCTGACGGCAGAACAGGGTCTGTCCGCACAGCAGACGGCGGTCATCAATCTCACCGGAGTGGGGGGATTCATGTCTCCTCAGGCAGCAGGTACAGACTCATGCACTGGACACGTGTTTCATTTCTCTGCCACTCCTCTCACTGTTATTCAAGAACATCTCTAGTCCAGATAACTCTAACAGACACTAACACAACGAGTAGACATACTAATGGATTTAGATATTGTAGTGTGTCATACTAATCTCAACATAGATCAGTCAAAGTTAATCAGACCTGTTTTTTGATTATCTGGGTTTGTCATTTGATTAACATGATGGTGGATGCCACTTTTCCTCTTTCTGCTACATCCTACCTTTTATTTCCTGTTACCTCCCTCCCCACCCTATTCTTTCTCTCTCCCCTCCCCTCTTCCTCCTCCTCCTCCTCCTCCACCCCACCCCTCTGTCCGTGGTAGTGCTGTCCCAGCTGGGTTGTGGTCTGGAGGGGTCCGGGCCCAGCCTACCGTCCCCGAGGCTCCAGCAACAGCACCAGCCACAGATCCAAGTAATGCAGCAACTTTGACCTCATCCACCCATAGACATGTGTATATCAGACTGACCTTTGACCTCTCAGACACTGACCTTTGAAGACCACGTGAATTCAAAATCGACCTTCTTTGAAGGGTTATTTCATCCCAAAATTCGGTCAACATTTACTCACCTTCATGTCGTTCCAAACCCGTAAGAAATCGTTCTTCTTCAGAACACAAATGAAGATATTTCTGATCAAATTAGAGATATTTCTGTCCCTTCAGTGAAAGTCGGTTCACCCAAAACTCTTCAAAATGTTTTTAAAAATCCATATGAATTGAGCAGTTAAATCCAAGTCTTCTAAAGAGACAGGATTGCTTTGTATGATGAACAGAATTATTTCAGGCTTTTATTCACATATAAACATTGATCAGCTAACAATGTTTACAGCATTCAAATTTGTTCACAGAAGCTCAAGCATGCTTGTTTGACACATGAGAACCAATGCGGTTTATTCTCTCGTGTGACCCCATCACGTTTGACCTTCCACAAGAACCAATGAGATTTATTCTAACACATCAAGCATGTGTGGCTGAGCTTCTGTTTATTTTTGCTGATCAATGTTTATATGTGAATAAAAGCCTAAATTAAATCTTATTGTACATGATTCTTTAATTCACATTATTCCAAAGGGGATTTGTATAATCTAAAATGATCTATTTTAAAAATATCTATTTTAATATATATATATTTTTTAAATGTTAACAAAAGTTTGGGCTCTGTATTTTTTTTAAAAGCTTTTGAAAGATGTCTAATGTTTACAAAGGCTGCACTTATTTTTTTTTTTTTTTAAAAACAGCAAAATGTAATAATGTGAAATATTACAATTTAAAATAACTCTCTTCTGTTTGAATATATTTTAAAATGTACATGTTAAAAATGTAATTTATTCCTGTGATCATCACTCCAGTCTTCAATGTCACACAATCCTTTAGAAAACATTCTAATGTGCTAATTTGCTGCTCGAGACACTTTTCCAATGGCAAAAAAGTTTGAGATTTTTACAAGTGATAACAACATTATAAATGTTTTTACTGTCACTTTTGATCAATTTAATGCATTCTTGCTAAATAAAAGTATTACTGAACCCCAAACTTTTAAACAGATTGATGGTCACAAATCATACCTATTTTTTGATATAAAGTTTTACATTTTAAATTCAACGGTCTGGTGAAAGGTCAGTGTGATCAGTCTGTTATATAACGTCTATGCATTCACTCTTTAGATTAAATGTTCCACACTACACAGCTAAACACTGTTGTTCATAAGAATCACATCAATAGCTTCTTTTCTGGCTACTTCTGACCGACATGTAAAGCTTCACAGGGATTCTTCTCTTGCCATGTTTTAAATCACCATTTTTCTGTCTAAGCCTTTACCAACATTTTTCAAATAAGCTTGTGGCATCAGCTTATCTCCTAACAGCTGCTTGAGAAGCATGTTTTTGTAGCAATTGAGACTTAAGAACTTAAGACCAAAACTTAAGGAATGTTTTATTTATAATTGATTTCATCTCATTTACGAGCATGACACATTTGTGCTGTTTTCTCCATCACGCACAGCTCACACTGATCGGCCCACTCTCCTGTCCTGCATCTGACCCCAGTAACAGCCCAACTCTTGCATTAGCCCCAGCTGAAGTTGCTGTCTTACTGACACCAAACAAGAGCATGGCTGTGTGTGTGTGTAATAGAAGATAACTGACAAGCAGCAGCTACGTTGCACTTTTAATTTGACCACCTTCTATCCACCGCTCCTGCTTGATCTTCTTCTGTTCCTCACAGTATGTTGTTCCCATCGACTACCCTTCCATTCCTCTCTCTTTCAGCCTCACACAGCTTCTGCAAACACCGTTGATATTTGTCCAGCGTGTTGCTTCCATTTTCACTGCAGTTAATGAAAGGTGGTTTCCTTTCAGCAGCTCTGCTTCAGTCAAACCTCCTCCATTATCAGAGCCAGTGGGAGAGGTGACAAAAACATGTAATACAGGCGTGAAATATGCATTTTATACAATGTTCAATACCAGTTTAAGGTATTTTTCCAAATTGCCTGGAAAATTGTAGATACTGATAAATTGCAGTTTATCAGTACAGGTTGATAATTTAACAACTCGTTCCCCCTATTTTTATATTTAGTGGCCTAATGGTTAGAGAGTCGGACTCGTAACCCAAAGGTTGCGAGTTCGAGTCTCGGGCTGGCAGGAATTGTTGGTGGGGGGAGTGAATGTCCAGTGCTCTCTCTCACCCTCAATACCACGACTGAGGTGCGCCGGGTGTGTGTTCACTGCTGTGTGTGTGCACTTTGGATGGGTAAATGCAGAGCACTAATTCAGAGTATGCATCACCATACTTGGCCACACGTCACTTTCACACACACACACACACACACACACACATATATATAAAATATAAATAATATTATCCCAATATTATGCATCCCAAATTTAAAGTATTAATTCATTTGTAGACAGATTGTTTGTATAAGATGTCTCACCAAGGCTACATTTATTTGATCAATATTACAATAAAACCGTAATCTTGTGAAATGTTATTAAAATTTACAATAATGTTTTCTATTTTAATACATATTTAAAATGTAATTTATCTTTGTGATGAAGCTGAATTTTCAGCATCATTACTTCGGTCTTCAGTGTCACATGATCCTTCAGAAATCATTCTAATATGCATTTTTTTTTTTTAAAGTTACCAACCCCACATTTTTTAACAATAGTGTGTGTTAAAAAAAATTATAGTAAAACTATTTTAACTTATAATATTTAAATATTAAGTATATTTCCACATTAAACATTCTATTTTTACTGGTTTTCCCACTTGGCTACATTTGTATACATCGATTACAAGAACCAATGGAGGACAGGATATGCTAAAACCGACTAATCTAACGATCAGAGCTGAATGTGTCAGTTTGCTTATATTCATAACATTTATCTTCATGACTAAGTGGAAGAGATGCTCCTGAGGCACAGCTGCTGTAAGAGGAGACTCTCGTTAAGCTGCACATATTCATTATCTGTTACTTTTCCCTTTCACAGTTGCAATTCTTGCAGCACCAAATGCAACAGCAGCAAATGGGTTTGGCAGTGGGGGCGCCAGCACAGGCAGCGCTGCCACGGCAACATTCCGCCAACCAGCCAAAAAGTAAGAGGAAACGCAGCACGCCACAGCCCCTCCCCAAATCATGACCTCCAGCCGGACGGCAGCAAATGGCACTGTGCTCGATCGGCAGCATTTTACGGACTGACTGTGGCTTGACCGGACTAAAGTTGGTTTTTTTATGTTCATAGGGGTGCAGGAATTGCCCTCCTGACCTCAGGACAGATGGATAGATACTGCGAGGATTTTTAGAGCAGGGGACCTTAGAGTATTACCGTATTTTTTAAAGAAATACAAGATATTAAATAAGACAATTCTTGTAGGGTTCTCTACGGCATGCTGTCTTTATTCTCCTTCCAAATGGCCCTTTCAACGAGAGCCTGTTTGGCTTGAGAGGGTGGACCCTACGCACACTAATAAGGGCCGTACAGATGTGCCTCAATCACCTGTTGCTCAACTTTACCGTTACGAGAACGCTTCTCTCTACTGCTGGATGTCAGAGTGATAGGCCGCCTTGTCCCAGCATGCAATTACATGTGCGGTTTTTATACGGCACATTTTAAAATGGCATTTTGTTATACTGAGGGGGAGTTGATGTATATTCTTATGGAGAAAAAAAAATCTAAACCATGTGAATGGATGACATTTCTGAAAACTGAGGCAGAATTTTTGTAAATGGTCTTTGTCGGCAGTTTTATTGTGATAAAAAAGAAAGTATATATTGACAGTGAAAAATACATCTTTTAGATAAAAATGTCATGACTGTGTGTGTTTATTTCGCCGTCTTCGTGCTCTCAATGACTTTGCCCACCAGTTTGCTGATTTCTTTGTTTCTCGTTATGGCTCGATTTATGCAGTGTTGCAGTTTCTCACTGGATAACGACGTCCCACCTAAAACACAATGGAACATTTGTTTTTAGATCTACAAAAATACAATCCAGATGCTCAGGGATGCATAAAAATCACCATTTTTGGATCCAAAACAACTCATTTGTACGATTTGTGTAGATCTAATAGGTTTTTGAAATTTGTAAAGAGCGTTTATGACTCTCTTGTCAACAGAAAAGAAGCTTTAAGGTCTCCCTGTAAATTTCCACCAAAATTAAAGCAAAATAAACCTTAAAGTTTATTGATTTAAAGCAAAGAAATATGCAGAGATGAATATTAGTATTGTAATTTTACTGTTATGTAAAATAAAATTATTAAATACTACTATCATTATAAAATATTTATATTATTTTAAAGTGCAATAGTATTCGTAATAATGGTTCTGGGAACGGGAAAGGTCCTTGAGCTGGGATTCGAACTCGGGACGCCTATAGTGCGATGGCACGATATGTTGGCGCTCCGCCCACAAGGCTATCGGCACCAACTATTGGTTAATTTAATTCTTACATTTGAATAAAAACTCAAATAAAACATACCAGGGTGCAGGTTTATATCCTCATGTTAAAATTGACTGTAAATCCATATTTTAAAGCTGATATTAAAAAAAAATATCTGTTGCAGTTTTCACACCGATGACTTTGCATTCCTGATGCTGTAAATAACCTGCAATTTGTTACACGTCTTAATGTTCACCTGGTTTGTGGACGGCACAGAGTCGATCCTCCTCGTCCGTTACCACAGTCAGTAATGCTGTTGACAAGCTTTCTTCTTCTGCTGTGGGGTCGACTATGATAATAGAGCTGTTCAGTGCGGAAATAGAAAAGATTGTGTCTGTGAACTCATTCTTGGCATTTCTACAGAACTTTATATTGATCTTGAGACCAGTGTTTTCTTTCCTCATGATCAAGAAGTTGATGTGGCTAAATTAAATCGCATTTTAACACCAACTGACACTGCAGTTGTGTAATAGAGAAATAAGTTGTCAATTACTCATCAAATACTGCAAACGATGAGCCAACTGGATGCCGGTTGATCTTCAAGGGCCTCTTCTTCTGGATGTCAACTTCTGCTAAATCTGTATCTTTGTTTATTGTGACTTCAGGGAGTTGTGCTGAGAAATATGAAATGTGTTTATTAGTCATCATAACAGCAGGAGGAAATGTTATATTCAGGAGAAGCGCTCACCGTTCTTTAAAGCTGCCAGCAGAACTATGATGCAGGCGTCAAGTAAGTTCCCGTCGTAATCCAAACACATAATATCACAGTACAGCACCCAACAAAGCTAGAAAAATCAGTGATAAAAGAAATGCAAAGGATTTGATAAGAAACATTTTAGTCATTAATATACATCATTTATAAATATATATTTATTAGTGCTGTCAAACGATTAATCGCATCCAAAATAAGTTTTTGTTTACATAATGTGTGTTTGCTGTGTATATATAAATACACACGCATATATATATTTCAGAAAAATATGGTTATACATTAAATATATATAAATAATATGAATATACATGTAAACATTTTCAAAATATATACTGTATGTGTATTTATATATACATAGATATAAACAGCACACGCATATATTTAAACAAAAACTTATTTTGGATGCCATTTATTTTTTGACAGCACTAATATTCATTTACTTTAGCTTACCTTAGATTTTTCAATACACAATTCTTCCATATT
The DNA here is from genome assembly GCF_012432095.1 of Onychostoma macrolepis. Taxonomy (NCBI): domain Eukaryota; kingdom Metazoa; phylum Chordata; class Actinopteri; order Cypriniformes; family Cyprinidae; genus Onychostoma; species Onychostoma macrolepis. The sequence goes on along the minus strand of NC_081164.1, from coordinate 17,756,334 downwards.
TATTAAATCTGAACTAAAAAGCAGAAAAAATAAACAAGTATTAATATGGAATTTCATGCAAACATTATTTGCCTTTTTTTTTTTACACAAAAAAAAAAACAAATCACTGCTTCAACAGAAAAATGCAGGCGTACCTTTCAATGACATCTGCGATAAACTGGCTGGCCGCCTGAGCCTGTTCTCCTGGTGGACCGGGTCTGAATTTAGATGAGCACAGTGGAGGCAGATCTACATTCGGGACTTGGAGAGCAAAGATGAACTTGAGTTACATTTCATTCAACACCCCAATGTATGCTATTTCTCAAATCTCCAATTACAATTTACATTCACCTATATATCCTTTATTTGGAGCATCAGATGGTGGCATAGTCAACTCCTGCAAGAAAAAAATGCTTCATAACTTCATAATCAACAGCCATATCCTCATTTATAGGAAAAATAAAAATGATTCTCACAGCTTTGACCCCACATATCACTGTTGTGTTTCCAATTTTCACCAATGCTGATCCATCAGCTGTAGATAAAGAGCCTAGAAGGACACACATTCATCCAGTTATGCCTAATAACATCTCTATATTTGAAAATTCTGATCACTTTAATTATAATATGCATCCCATGCTTACTAATATTTAAGGTTGTGGGTCTGAACTCTCCCAATTCCCTTCCATCTGGACGACAGTTTTCTTTCTGTTGAATATTAGATTAAGATAATGAATGTCTTAATTATTAGATTAGTGTTATAACAGAAATCAAAAACTGATCAACTTACCAAAAAGCTCCTGTGATATTCTAGAGGCTCTGCGGTTCTATAAAAAAAATTATAATAATAACAATGAATGCCTCATTATTTACATTAAATAATACAGCGAAGTCATTATCTCACTATCCAGAAGACGTTATTAAATTAAATAATTCAGAAACAATCTCACTCACTTGAAACCAGCCGCCATGATGTTTAGAAGCACCACGTGAAGACTGGCCGCAGTGACGTAAAAGCTGCGTCGCGCGCGTCCTCCGCTCCGGTGTGAGGCGCTAGTGTTGTTCCTCATCCGGCGCTCCGCCGCGCCGCGTGTTCTTCGCCCGCTGTGATGATGTGGTTTGTGAGGACGACTTCCGCGTAGGTGTTTTTCTGTGACTGGAAGTAAAGTTCAACAATGGAGATTTAACTGTTTATTCCGTAATTTAGTACGACACCCATCATATATGTCCCGCCTCACGAAGTCGCCGGAAGGCTCGTTTTAAGGCAGCTCTGTATGCTTCAGTAGGGCAGTTTAGCTTTACACTGGTGACAGCTTCCCAGCAGTGCAATGTTCACTGGGATATGGATGATGGATTTCTCTTTAAATTACTTATTGCAGTTTTCTGTGATCCTGGCGCTGATCGTCTTACTATTGGTATATTTATATCATTTTTTATTGTTGTCATTTTTAATGTTTTCATACATCTTCATATTATAATGCGGAGGTTTTATGAGGCTAGTTTGTTTGCTCGCTCTTGTTGATCTTTTTTTTATTTTGTAAAACAAAAATGTAATGTATTTAATGAATGAAAAGTGTTGAAATACTTGTGCATGCTAGGTACACTTTTATTGAGCTTTACCGAATCATCCAGTTGAACAAGTTAGTTACTCCCTTGTGTCACACCTGTTCTTGTCTTTAGGTTGTTGTCGGTGTTCATGTCAGTGCTTACACAGTAGATCAGACTCGCCATGAGAAAGAGAAACACTTCTTGACTGCAGATGGCAAGGAGGAGTCTTTTCCCAGTCTGATGGACCCTCCATCACTGGAGCTGTCTGTGGTTGTCCCGTCATACAACGAGGAAATCAGATGTGAGTTGTTTTGATGGTATATGCAGAAATATGTATCCACTGATGGTCAAAAGTTTGGAATAATAAAAGTGTCTTAAAGCGATAGTTCACCAAAAATGTACTTACCCTCAAGCCATCCTAGTTGTATATGACGTTCTTCTTACAGACGAATACAATCAAGAGTTATATTAAAAAAATGTCCTGGCTTTTCCAAGCTTTATAAAGGCAGTGAATGGTGGTCAAGATTTTGAAGCCCAAAAAAAGTGCATCCATCCATCATAAAAAGTGCTCCACACGGCTCCAGGGGGGGGTTAATAAAGGCCTTCTGAAGTGATGCGTTTGTATGAGCAAGAATATCCATAATAAAAACTTTATAAACTGTAATCTCTACCTTTCGCTAACTGTCGTATGAGTGTTCATGAGAGTCTCTTTTCAGTGGATGATGTAGGGCGTAGCGTAAGCTCTGGTGCAAACGTGGAAGCGCTTAACGAGAGCAAAACAAAACACTGGTCATGAATTAGAAGTACAGAACAAGGATTTGTACAGAAAATGTCAGAGGATTTCGATATAAGCCTAGAGGACACTGGTTTTCCTTTGCTGCACACAAAACTTGGTTCCTGTGAGACTAGCATTTTCTTACCAGAGATTACGCTATGGCTACGTCCTACATCATCCACTGAAACGTAACTCTCTCCTGAACGCTCGTTCGACAGTTAGCGGAAGTTAGAGATTACAGTTTATAAAGTTTTAAATATGGATATTTTTCTTGCACAAACGCATATTTTCGATTCAGAAGGCCTTTATTAACCTCTCGAAGCCTTGTGGAGCACTTTTTATGATGGATGGATGCACTTTTTTGGGCTTCAAAAGCTTGGAAGAGCCACAACATTTTTAATATAACTCTGATTGCATTCGTCTGAAAGAAGAAAGTCATATACACCTAGGATGCCTTGAGGGTGAGTAAATCATGGGTAAATTTTCATTTTTGGGTGAACCATCTCTTTAAGATCACCAAGGCTTCATTTATTTGATCAAAATACAGAAAAAACTTGTATTGAATTTATTATTATTATAGACTGGAATAATGGCTGCTGAAGATTTATATTTGCCATCACAGGAATAAATTACATTTTAATATATATTCAAATAGAAAACTCACTTTTAAATTCTAAAAAAATTGTAACTATTATTGTTTTCAAAATGCTGTATTTTTGATCAAATAAATTGCGTTATGCACAAGACAATCTTAATTATTCCAAATGTTTGACTGCCAATGTGTATAATTTTAGGTTACAACCCCATTGGATCCATAAGGCTCAAAATCATTAATCTGCTCTTGGCAATAAGAGTATTTATATTGTTAATGCATATCTCTGTCCTATCACAGTGCCTGTTATGATGGATGAAGCTATGGAATACCTGGAGAAAAGACAGGTCCAGTATTTAATAATGATTTAATGGTTAAGTTCTGTTTTTCTGAATAAAATATTTGTGATTATGAATGTTTTATAACACATGTATAAAATATAAGGTATAATATGATTCACCTGTGAATCCAGAAATTAATTATTTTGGATACTTCTGCAGGCTGGCTGTTTAAGAGTCTGTTTGAGCGTTTCACCACTAGATGGCTGTGCTGTAATTTGAGTGACTCTGTTTAACCTAACGTGTCCTCTTGTTGATTTTACAGAAGGAGAAGCCATCTTTCACCTATGAAGTTATTGTGGTAGATGACGGCAGCAAAGACAAAACTACAGAGGTAATTTTACTTCTTATATAATATATTATAATAAATAAAATAGTTAATGTGCATGTTTTTCAAACTGAATGCTTGTATCCTCAGGTTGCCATGAAATACACAAAGAAGTATGGAGCACAAAAAGTGAGAGTTTTGACGTTGGTGAAGAACCGGGGAAAAGGCGGTGCAGTGAGAATGGTAACAAAACAAAAACACCTTGTGCATTATCCACATTTCTGATGAAATCTGATGAAAGACATAACAAAGATGCTGTTTGCACTCAGCTGGGAATGTGAACAAGCTCAATAATTAATCAGTTACATGGCTTAATGCCTGAAGCAGTTTAAGTATGTTCTCAATCTCATCTAAAAGCCTTATTTTGTACCAGCTTAGCTAATAAATTGTTGAACATTGTTTCTTATTGTGTTTATCTCTACTCAGGGAACTCTAAGCAGTCGCGGACGCCTCATTCTTATGGCTGATGCAGACGGAGCCACTAAATTTGCTGACATTGAAAACGTTGAAGAAGGTCTTGAGAGCATCAGTGAGAAGCCTGTGAGACACCACTTTTTGTAAATAAAAATAGACAGGCAGCGTATTGCCAATCTCTTGTTGGTATGTGGATTGAATATCTGTTTGAAGTTTAGCCAGGAGATACGGTTATCAGATTACCAACAGACCTTTCCTTGCCAAAAGATCTCAGTGCATCTGAAAATATTTTTCTGACGTGTCCATGCAGGATAACATGGCGATCTCCTGTGGATCCAGAGCTCACCTGGAAAAAGAATCAGTGGCTCAGGTAACACTGTTTCTCAAAATACTGGAGCGTGATAGTTTATGTTCATGAGAAAATTGCTAATACTTTTGCATTATCATTCTTCTGTTTTTTTCTTGTGACAGCGGTCTATGTTCCGAACATTTCTGATGTATGGATTCCACTTCCTGGTGTGGTTCTTCTGTGTGAGAGGGATTAAAGACACACAATGTGGTTTCAAGCTCTTCACCCGTGAAGCTGCCTTGAAAACCTTCTCCAGCCTGCATGTGGAACGCTGGTACGGAGGCTTAAAAGTTGAAGAGCATCTCTGCAAATTTTTCACATGCGGCATCAAATTTCAAAAAGCACATTTTACATTAAATTTTTTTTTTTTTTATTTAAAATTTTAACATTTAATTGAAATAAATGTTTTTGTCCTTGCAGGGCATTTGATGTGGAACTTCTCTTCATTGCTCAGTGTTTTGATATCCCTGTAGTAGAAGTGGCTGTTAACTGGAAAGAGATTGAAGGTTTGTGCTGTCAGTTTTGAAATATAATTGCACTTAAAGTGCAGGCAATTAAAACACTTTTTTTTCCTAGCAGTATATGTGACAAAAAAATGAAGGTTATGTCCTCTATGAGGTAATTAAGGCTTGTTTTATTGCACATTTTAGGGTCAAAGTTGGTGCCGTTCTGGAGTTGGCTACAGATGGGTCGGGATCTAGTCTTTATCAGACTGCGTTACCTCACTGGTGCCTGGAGGCTGGAGGCTGAGAGAAAAACTCAGTAGCTGTTGTTACTGTTAGTGTGCTGTTCATGAGAGAACGGGGGCCAACGGTTGAGCGCACAGCCCATTGCCACCAATGAGTGCACTGAGAATGCAGTCGGTGAACAACATTAGCATTTTATTATCACTGACCGTGCCGTGACCACATAAGGGGATGGTCCTTTTTTTTATGTAATATTGATGTTTTCCATATTTTCTTTTACATACTGTATTAGGTTTTGGTTTGAAAAAGGGCAGATGGTTATTGGCCAAATAAAATATATATATAATCAGTGTTTCAACATTTACAAGTAATTTGGAATGTTTGCTTGGAAACAGATAAATGATGCTGGGTTTTTTCTTTTCTTTTCAGATTTTGTTTAATGCAGTGCATCAAAGAATAATTTCTGGTCCTGATTTGCAATTTTAAAAGAAATGAACGTGGTGTGCACTTGAATGTTTAAAATCAGTGCCACCCAAATCCATTTTTAACTCACTCTTCCTACGCATATAAGGTTTAAAAACACAGTTGACTGACTGAAATGGTCCATGGTCTGGCATATGCTCAAGGCTTTTTAATGTGGTTTACTCAATGGGCTGCTCTGCACCCTGGAGAGAGTATCCTGTTTGTCCTTCCTTTCTCTACCAGGAAGGCATTTGTTCTTATTCAGCCCCTTTATCTTGTCATCCACTCCAAGAGGGTGTATTTCAATATTTTACATTGGTAAATTATTTTTAAAATCAGTGATCTAAGCAGCTATTGATGTGTTGTATTTCCTCCGTCTGCTAAGCCCTAAATAGAGCCTCGTCAGTAACGTATATAATCCTGTGCACCTTGATTGAAGAGGATCATTTTGCGGTGCCCTTTTATTGGAAGCGAACTTCCCCTGCCAAACTCATTTGATCACAGAGAACACTAAATACGCGAGCTGTCATTATTGGGAGTATTGTTACGTTCCCCTGCAGTTGTTGTAAACTGTGAAAATGTCAAACTTCTAGACTCTCTGTCGCCATCCTGGCTTGCGTCATTAACTGGACAAGTCACTGTACGCACACAATCGAAGTGTATCCATCCGCGCCGAGGAGCGCACGAAAAGTAGGGCTATCGATAAACGCTTTGGCACTCCGCCAACCAGGCAATGAAATCCGTTTTCATTTTTACCATGAGAATTTATATTTTAACTTCAACAAGCTTCTACTTTTCAAGTGCTAAAAATATATCAGGTATGTGTTCACAAATAATATAGCATGTATTTCATTTTTTTTGTAATGAGCACCTGTTTTTTTTTTTTTAACTTGATCTAAATAATTAGACTTTTTAATTCCAGTGTCCCATGTTAACGTTGAAATGAGCAGATTACGAGTTGTATGGGATTGAACCCCCCACCCCACACACACACACACATGTAAGACTACTCAAAGGATGGCAAAACAAAAGGTTGGGCGATGTCTTAAACGTATATATTTTTAAAATATGTATATATAACATACGGGTTCAACAAGAGAGTTCACAAACAACGTTTCCGTAGCTTCAAAATTGAAATGATCCTACAAGTTAGTGAGAAGGTGCTCGCCATCAGAAGCTGGTTGCGTATATATATTGATACTGCATTCTTTTTAAGTGTTTTTAAGATAAACTGACAGTCATCAAACTACAATTTGGGTTGCGCTACCTGAAACTCAACTGATATTTTTCTTTCAAATTTATAACAGAAATTCTTTTGGAACGTTTACCGTTTGAAAGTCACATTCTAGAAAAAAGTAAGGAAAACTTCAACAAATCACTTTCTCTTTACAACCTTGGCCAAAAGGGTGCATCGCTTCCTGTGAACGGGAAAACAACTGTCTACACTTGTCATCTGACCCTGAAAACAAATTAAAAGTGAAACGCCGCTGCCCACAATGACCTGTTTTCTCTCAATAACAGGCCTGTGAGCGAGTCTCAGGCTGCTCTTTTTGAATGGGATGATCCCTGTGTGTGTCTGACGTCCTGGGAGAGTTCCAGGAGCTGCGGATGAATTCCGCACGAAGGCGCTGAGGCTCCAGTCAGACTGACGCCGCGGCGCTCGCTCCATCCAAACACACGCGCTGTACACCTCCAATCGGCGCGAGATTCGGCGTTCCGCTGTTTCGCTGAATTACCCGACTACTCGGATTGTTATTCGACTCGACACATTAAGGTAAGGAATAAATCACGTATTATTACAGATACACTTCTGATACTACTTGGTTTAGTTCAGGATTGAAAAATTAAACGTTTTGTGAATTATAAGAATAAGTCATGACAAGTGTCTGGGTTTTTTTTTTTTTTTACTTCTATTAACTTTTGTTGTTTCTGCCTCACGTTAAAACTTGTTGCTTCTTGCATGTAAACCCATATAACACGGTAGACTGCGTAAACATAGATGTTGTTTGTTGTGCCACTTGCTGTTTAAAGATGCTGAGACGCCTCGTGACAGTTGTTACACCTAGAATAGTTTTATAAAAAGAAGTGCTAAATGTAACGTTGCAGCATTTCTTAAAGCAAAAAAACAAAGTGAAGTTGATGGAAAGGATGTGTATGCGCGTCTGCGGGGGAGTTAGGTGATTAAGCCTATCTCAGCACTCAGACTGCCAGACGCCAGTTTCATAAGGACACACTGCCTTTGAGAACAGCACATGAATTCACCCTCAATTGATCTGCCTGCCTGTGCCTATTTGAAACCAAAGCATGATTTCACGCACCGCTGTTAGCCCTGTATGGTCTCATTTTTCTCCTATGGTTATTTGATTTAGTTAGGGGTGTGTTAACACCTCTAGCATCGCATGCAGTAATATTTTCAGAAGCTATTATTTGCCTAGTCTGGCCAAAGATGGAAGCAAGCATCTCTGGTTTCAAATGCTCAAACGGCATTGATTTTTAGCAGATCGTTTTCTGCATCAGAAAGCATCGTCAGGAAAGGGAGGACGAATAGGTGAGGTCCAGTGAGAAACACAGTAGGACCTGTTGACAGCAACAATAACTCAGCAATAATTTAGCAATCCCAGCATTCACAGATGTATGTTGGGTTCTAGTATAAGATCTTGAGATCTGCATATAGGAAAATCTTTTTACTCCAATAAATGACACCCTAACAGAATGATTCTGACAAAAGAATATGTCTAGGTCACATTTGACCCCAAAGTCATAAGAAAGAAACAAAAAATTAAATTTTGTTTAAATTAATAATTTTGAGTTTGGCATTATTTTTCATGACAATTAAGCACATTTTTGTCGCTAATTCACAATACCATAATGCAAAAAGTATAAATTTTTGTTTTAGTAAATACATGACAAAAACTATAAGTATCTAATTTTCATTTGTGTAATGTAAAAAAATAAAAAGTTTCTTTGACCACAATGTAAATCGTTAAATAATTATTTATGTCTGTGTTTTTGAACTTTTCATTTGTACTGATTTAAAGAATTTATATTTATAAATAATTTAATAATTGTAAATGCTTAAATAATTTTTTTTAAATAATTTGAAATATCAACAATTATTTATTTATCTATTAATTTTAATTTTATTAAAATTATTCAATTAATTTGATTCAGTTATCATTTTATTAATGCAAATCTGACATGCTGCTTTGTTTTCTTCACCAGATAAAACGGCTGGCCGCTGGACGAGGGGGTTTATTTTATACCCGCCTGTATCTTGGCTGTACAGAAATAAACTGAGGCTCCTAGGTTGGAGTGATTTAAAACAGATTTGCCCCAAGCTTTGAGAAAAATCTATCACATGATGCACTCCACTACATCCATCACATCCCTCTTCTCCTTCACCAGTCCAGCTGTGAAAAGGTTGCTGGGTTGGAAACAAGGAGATGAGGAGGAAAAGTGGGCGGAAAAAGCGGTGGATTCCCTCGTAAAGAAGCTCAAGAAGAAAAAAGGGGCCATGGAAGAGCTGGAAAAGGCTCTGAGCTGTCCTGGCCAGCCCAGTAAATGCGTTACCATTCCTCGGTCCCTGGACGGAAGGCTCCAGGTTTCCCATCGTAAAGGTCTGCCGCACGTTATCTACTGCAGAGTGTGGCGCTGGCCGGATCTTCAGTCCCACCACGAGCTCAAAGCGCTGGACTGCTGCGAGTTTCCTTTCGGCTCTAAGCAAAAGGAGATCTGCATCAATCCATATCATTACCGCCGTGTGGAGACGCCAGGTAGAAATCAATACACAAACCACTTATCTTGTTTTTTTCCCATATCGATTATCACTTTATGCATCTGTAAGTAACTTTTCTTGCTTTTTTTCAAACAGTTCTGCCCCCGGTTCTTGTGCCACGTCACAGTGAGTTCAATCCCCAGCACAGCTTATTGGCAAAGTTCCGAAATGCTTCCATACACAACGAGCCTCTCATGCCCCAAAATGCCACTTACCCAGACTCCTTCCCTGCGATGCCCTGTAGCTCATTCTCTTCATCCCCCTCCAGCTCTTTAAACCAGTCCCCGACTGCGCACAGCTACCCCAACTCCCCCAGCAGTGGGACTGACCCTGGGAGCCCCTACCAAATTACAGGTACAACAAAGGGACACTCGTTAGCAATGATTTCGCAAGCATTTTATTTGATGACAATCATCTTGGTCATTCAAAAATGTGGTGTTCTTCCACAGCAGAGACGCCTCCACCACCCTACAGTATGATGGAGACCTCTCCATCTGAGGATGTGAAACCAGGGGAGTCCTCCAACCCCAATAAACTCATTCTATCAGCCCCACATAGAGGTGAGACACTAGACTAAATATACATTGTGTACAATGAAATGTGAAAAAGTTGTGAACACACCTACTCATTTACAGTGTTGTTTTTAACGAAAACTGTTTTTGTGTGAAATAAATAAAATAAAAAGTTAATAATTAGATGAAAATAAATTAAAAATTGAAAACAAATTAGAAATATTCACGTGACTAACAACTAACTGAAATTAAAAACAATACATTGAATTTTAAAATGAAATAAAATTACAACTAATAGAAATATTTGAAGAAAAAATTACTAAAACCTAACAAAAAGACTAAAATTAAAATGAAAAATGAAAATATAAAAATAAAATCTAATTCTAAATATATTAATAAATGCTTAAATAGTATACAAGTAATATTAAAACAATTCATTTTAGACTAAAGTTAAACGAAACTATGAAATAACACTAATGGAAATGAAATATATAGTGACAAAAATGTTGAGCAATTTTATATAACACTGACACAGAGCGAATCAGAATCCACCCAACTTTAAACAGCCGGAGTATTTAAATCTGCAAATGTATAATAAACAGAATGTTATTATGCGTTGGTGCGGATGCTAATATAGTTATTGTGTTAACAGGCCTTAACCTACCCATTTAAAACAAATTAAAGTCAAATTTGAATTTATTAAAGAAATCTCTATTTATATATGCATATATCATATCTAAATTTCTCATTTTAATCTTTTAAGCATAAACCAGATGAAAATGTTTTTAAAATCAAACAATGAAAGTGTAATCATGATAAAATTATTTCTGATTAAAATGCATCATGAATATGAATAAATCTGAATACTATGAGGTATTATACTTTTTTTTTTCCAGACTTGAGGCCGGTGTGTTACGAGGAACCAGAATACTGGTGCTCCGTGGCATATTATGAACTAAACAACAGGGTGGGCGAGACGTTCCATGCCTCTTCCAGAAGCATCCTCGTGGACGGCTTCACAGACCCCTCCAACAACAAGAACCGCTTCTGCCTCGGATTACTATCCAACGTCAACCGAAACTCCACCATTGAACACACTCGCAGACACATAGGCAAAGGTTTGTTGAAAGTTTTGCTTTTCTGTTTTTTCTATTTTTGTCTTTGATGAGGTTTTGGGGATCATAAATAGACAGAAAACACAGTTGTTCTGAGAAGATCAAGCTGCTGATAATCTTCCATCGGTTGATTCAGTTCCAAGAGAAGGTAATTAAAAAAACTGAAATCACCACTTGCTAGACACTGTTTTATGGCGCCAGATAGTGCTGGCCAGTCAACACTGCACTTCAGAAAGCCAGCGAGACAGATAGAGTCCACATTATCCAAATGTTGGCTTTTCTCAGGGCACTAGATGAGCGTCACTGTGCCAGTTTTGGAAACACATTAAGTGTTGCCATAGGTTACAGCAGTGACAGGGAGGAGTATGCACACATACACATGCTGGGCACAGATGGACAAAGAAGCCAAGTTTGAGTTCCATCTACTTGTGTGAGTGATCCTGGTGGGAAGAGCGCCAAGGACAACGACATAAGCCAGATCAGGATGCTTCAGGAGAATGGAGATTATTAAGGTTTCCGCTTGGCACGTGATAAAACGTGAAGAGTGATTGGTTTGGGGATAGTGATTTCTGGGATTTACCAAGTTCAGAGGTGGATATACTGTTTTGTGTTTGAACTTTGTGCTTTGTAGAAATTGTTAGATGCTATTTTTATTCTTTCTTTTTTTTTAACCTGTAAAGCAGTGTTATTTTAGCATGATTTATATACTATTATACTTCTGTATAAATATTTAAAATTAGCTTTTATTTTTTATTTTCAGTTTATATTTTAATTTGTTTAATTTTTAATCATTTAATGTGATTTTGTTTTTTAATATTACTATTTAGGGCCCGAGCACCGAGGTGCGAGGACCCTCTTGGAATTGCTCCGTTTATTATTTTTTGTATTTTCACTTCCGTCTAACATTTTAATTTATTTCCACTTAGTAAATTTTGTGCTTCAGCTTAATTGTATTTCAATTAGTTGCCAAAACAATATTTCAAATTTTTCTTCATTTTTTTTTGTATTATTGCAACTTTAATTAAATTAACAACATTTTTTAAAATATTTTTCATTATAGTTAACAATAATAACCCTGCTAAATGTGTCTTAAATGCTAATGGTATCTGTCTATATTGAATTCATAATTCCAGGTTGGCCATTGCACACCTAAATCTGACTTTGTTTTCAAGAAAATGGCATTATTATGGAAATGAAATGTATAAGAATAAGCAAAATGCACTGTTGTATAATTTATAAACTTACTAGTTACATACTAGAATGGAATGAGACTGAACACAAGTTTACTCAAATAATGAAAAAACTAAAATAACTTATTGAATATTGGTTACGGGATGCCAGTGGATCCAGAAAGCTCTATTTTATCAGTTTTTGGAATGAAGTTAATAAGTGAGTTTTGATTTCATTTTCATGACTTTACATGATAAATGTGGAAGTAACTCATTTTTAAAGTCTTCCTCTTTTATTTTAGGTGTGCACTTGTATTACGTCGGAGGGGAGGTGTACGCAGAGTGTCTGAGTGACAGCAGTATTTTCGTACAGAGTCGGAACTGTAACTACCAGCACGGTTTCCATCCCACCACCGTCTGCAAGATCCCGAGTGGATGCAGCCTGAAGATCTTCAACAACCAGCTGTTTGCCCAGCTGCTGTCACAGTCTGTGAATCACGGCTTCGAGGTGGTGTATGAACTTACCAAGATGTGCACCATCAGGATGAGCTTTGTCAAGGTAAAGAGGTTTATATAGAATATGTGGTGCATCATGAGCGACTAGTAAAGGTCATGTTAACACCCTAGCAGCCACCTAGAACAGCATAGTTACAATAACCTACCTACCAGCAGCAGAAGAACCAGCTCATTAGAGTCACTAGTCAAATCTGCACTGGGAATAAAATTACACCGGTTGTAAGGTATGCTTCTGATTCACTTGAAAGAACCGAATCATTTGAGTCTTTCCTTTGGGAAATCAGTCTAAACTGGTTGTCCTAGATGCATTTGATTCACTTTGAAGAACCAGCTCATAAGAGTCATTTGTGTGGAAATCAGACTACACTGGTTGCGCTGTATGCTTTTGATTCACTAAAAAGATCCGGTTAATAAGAGTCATTCATTCGGACATTGGACTACATTGGTTGCACTTTTTTCAAGCTTGTAGATTCAGTAGCAATGTCACTGATTAAGTAGTGAATCAAACTCTTGTCACAGTATTTTAATAATTATTTTTGTAAGGTTGAACATTCAGAACAAATGTGCAAGAACCATTTGGTACCAGTATTTTCTTTATTGTAAATAGAACCAGTTCTGAATAAGAACTTATTCTCGGTACCCAACCCTAAAAAACACCATTTTCTTTTTTTTCTTCTTCTTCAAAAAAAGCAAAAATATAAATATAATATACAGTATTTTATGTAAGACTCTGTTGCCAAGCTAATTAATCAATAATATGGGTGAAAAGTGCTGTTTAGCACCATCATAATTCAGAAAGGTCATCAATGTCATTCACAAGCTAACAGCTCTTGAGGTGCTTAGCACTTCCAAATAGAAAATCTTCTATGTGTTGCTAAGCAAACTTAATATGTAGTTATTCTAATCTCTGGCTTGCTGTTTTATGGATGTTGCTGTGCCAAAACACACTGCAGATCCCATAGCTCTAGAGTTCTCCGGTTACTGACTGATATGACGCATACAATTTTCCCTGCTTGATTTATGTGCATGCACACACACACAAAAAAAAAAAAAATAATAATAAATGTATTGTGATAATTTCTGAGCTAAAATAGAATTAAATGCAAGGTTTGGGGAAACAAGTTTGCAGTTATTTTTGCAATTCCTTTAGGTCCTGCAGGTCAGTTGGAAATTAAATATTTTAAATATTTGTATCATTGTTGTTGATTTGATCTGCTTGCTGCTTTAGATGTTGTATAAACACGCCCAAGTACTGAGAATGAAATCTGTCCTCTTCCCAGGGCTGGGGAGCCGAGTACCACCGTCAGGATGTCACCAGCACCCCCTGCTGGATAGAAATCCACCTGCATGGGCCGCTGCAGTGGTTAGACAAAGTTCTGACCCAGATGGGCTCCCCACACAATCCTATTTCCTCTGTGTCCTAATGCATTACAGAACAAGGGGAATACAGTTCTCCAATAGACTTTTATAGTGCCCCAAGACACATAATGCTCTTTCTCTTGTGAAAATATCTGTCTTTTCAGTGGATGTTTATGGTACTGCTATAGGATCTGCCAGGAAATATGTACAATATCATGCTGTTAAGTAAGCAGTGTTTAGATAAATGTTGCAATGATTTTAATAAAGAAAAACACACTACTACTTCACAGTATGTAGTAGCTGAGATCAATTCAGACAGAAACTCTCTAATAGGAAGCCAAAGAAATATGTTAGGCAGGTACTTGTTCTGGAAATATTTTATTTGTGTCGTATTTTGGCTAATATGTGTCTTCTATAACATTTCATGTTATTTTGCATTTACGTTAGCTTTCTTGTTCTTGTAATACAAAAAAACTCCCTTCTATTTGTGCCTGTTTATTTTCTGACCTGAAAAATCCAGAAGTATTAATGCTTTTAAAGCTGAAAACTGCACAAGATCAATAAAACTTCATTGGAATGCCCTCAGCAACTTACTGAGTTTACACCATGTTTAAAATAATAATAAAGCTGATGAACAATTCTGTTTGTATGATGTTACTTTCAGCTAGATGGTAAAGATGTGGCAAAAAAGGTGAAACTAAATTGTAGCTTTCACAGGTGACCTTATTACAGATTAGATTAAGATCACTAAAAATATTTTTTTGAGAACAGCTGCCATTTCATATTTTCTATCAATAATTTAAAACTCCTAAAACACACTACATGTGACCGAACAGGGTGGTTATTCAAATGGATTGTTGATATACAGTAGATTTAGCTGCTATTTCATTTCATGATCTCAAAGAGCTTGATGATGACAGCAGTACTTCAAATCGATCAGATCCTGGTCAAATATCCCAGTTTTCAGAATGCAGTGTTGATAGTCTCCACACCATCAAGGATGGCTGTAGGTCACAGATGCTCACGGTTCTTACATGAGTATAGAATACTGCTGTTGTAAAAATGTCATTGAACATGTGTCTGCATTGAATCGTCGACAGGATGAGTAAAACATCTTCAGTCTTCAGTAGTTGGGCTGTATTTGAGCTCGATTCTGTGTGGTTAGTAAACGCTGCTGCTGCTGAAGGAAACCGATGACTTCTGGACTCCTCAGCAGAGACTGAAACCCAAAAACAACACCAACATGAGCTGATGGTAAGTCACTTTTCTATTAAATAATAATTGGTTAATATACATATTAATAGCATTTATATTACAAATAAAATACACACATGACATTTTTAAAATTACATAAAATTGACTAACCCAATACAACAAATAAAAGCTGAAAAACAATCAGTCAATCTATATACACTCACACACACACACATTATATATATATATATATATATATATATATATATATTACACACACAGTCATGGCCAAACATATCGGCACCCTTGGTAAATATGATCAAAGAAGGCTGTGAAAATTAATCTGCATTGTTAATCCTTCTGATCTTTTATTTTTTTTTAAATTCACAAAATCTAACCTTTCATTGGATTATAAGAATTTAAAATGGGGGGAAATATCATTATGAAATAAATGTTTTTCTCAAATACACGTTGGACACAATCATTGGCACCCCTAGAAATTCTTATGAGTAAAATATCTCTGAAGTATATTCCCATTCATATTCACAATTTTGAGCACTCCAGGGTGATTATGAACATTAAATGATCCAGCCATGGCTTTCTGTTTCACAGAAATATAAATAGGAGGGAAAACAAAGCCCAAATTCCCTTAATCATCCATCACAATGAGAAAAACCAAAGAATATATTTCTGATGTGCAGCAAACGATAGTTGAGCTTCACAAATTAGTGAAGTTGCTTTAAGGAAAGAGCTAGAGCAGTGAAAATTCCCATTTCCACCATCAGGGCAATAATTAAGAATTTCCAATCAACATAAAATGTTGCGAAACTGCCTGGAAGAGGAAGTGTGTCTATATCGTCCTAATGCACGGTGAGAAGGAGAGTTTGAGTGGCTAAAGACTCTCCAAGGACCACAGCTGGAGTCTCTGGGTCAGAAAACCTTAAAAAAAAAAGTCAAACAGCACCTACATCATCACATGTTGTTCGGGAGGGTTTCAAGGAAAATTCTCCTCGCTCATCCAAAAACAAACTCCAGCATATTCAGTTATCAGACACGACTGGAACTTCAAATAGGACTGGCTTCTATGGTCAGATGAAACTAAAAAATGAGCTTTTTAGCAGCAAACACTCAAGATGGGTTTGGTGAACACGGGGATAAAAAGTACCCCATGTGTACAATGAAATATACTGCTGTATTTTTGATGTTGTGGGCCTATATTTCTGCTGGAGGTCCTGGACATCTTGTTTTGACACATGGCATCATGGATTCTATCAAATACCAACAGATAAAAAAATCAATAAGTGACTGACTCTGTTAGAAATCTTATAATCTTCCAACCGTACAATAATCCAAACACAAACCTCAAAAACAACACAAAAATGGGTCACTGAGCACAAAACCAAGCTTCTGCTGGCCATTCCAGTCCTCTGACCTGAACCCTGTAGAAAATGAGTGGGTGAACTGAAGAGAAGAAGCACCAACATGGAGCTGGGAATCTAAAGGGTCTGGAGTGATTCTGGATGAAGGAATGGTCTCTGATCTCTTGTCAGGTGTCTCTAACCTCATCAGGCATTATAGGAGAACATTTAGAGCTGTTAAACTGGAAAATGGAAGTTTCAGAAAGTATTGAATAAAAGGGTGCCGTTAATTGTGGCCAATGTGTATTAGACTAAAACATTTATTTCATAATGATATTTCCCCCCATTTTAAATTCTTATTATCCAATAAAAGGTTAGATTTTTGTGCATTTTTTTAAATAAATGATCAAAAGGATTAACAATGCAGATTAATTTTCACAGCCTTCTTTGATCATATTTACCAAGGGTGCCAATATTTTTGGCCATGACTGTATACACACACACACACACACACACACACACACATAAGCTTGGGGATGCATATTTAAAATATGAAAAACTAATAAACAAAAAAACTGAATTAGGTTATAGGTTTTATTTATTTATTATTTATATAGACTTTATTTTGCATTGCATATAATATAATTTTTTCGATTGATCTATAAAAAAAAAGAAACTTAATTCAAATTCCATCTTCACATGACTACATGAATTACATTAACATTAACAAAGATTAAAAAATGCTTAATTGATAAACAGTTAATAAATTAAATGTTAACAAATGAGACCTTATTGTAAAGTGTTACCAAATAAAACTAAACATTAAATAAAAATTAAACCTACATAATAAAAAAAAATGACAAACGCAATTAAAATGAAATCTAAAAATACAAAAAAAAAAAAAAATTCAGAATAGTGATAAAACTATAATAAACTACAATAATAGTATATAGATAACACTACAATGACACTGCTCTGTACCCATGGCATTTTGTTAAAAGGGAGTATGACTAAAACTAGTAACTCCTATATTACAAAACCCAAAAAAGTGTTCAATGCTCTTACCAGTCTCTTTTGGTTCAGCACCTGCTCAATGAGGGACGGTCGGGCGGGTCTGTCTCCCATGGTACCCAGCCGTTGCTTAGTAACAGATACAGGCCTCTCCTCCGAACCCTCCTTCACATCACGAACAAATAAAACAATGACAAATAAGCCGATAAAGTTGTGATTAATGCATTTATTGAAGCTGTTATTTCTCCCAAGTGAGCATTTCTTACGTCTAGTTTTCCCGACGACATGGCCTGGTCACTTTTCTTTTTCTTGTACTTGTCCTTGTACATTTTATTCCGGTGTTTTTTGCACATCCAGGGTTTCCTGGCTTTGGCCACCTGCGTCGTGGTCTCGGTGCAGCCGTCATAGATGCAGGTCTTGGGCACGTTCTCGCTCTCTCCGGACGTCTCGTCGTCGTTGAGCTCCTCCGGACTGACCGCGCCGTCCCTCGCGTCGCTCTCTTCGCCCGGGTCTTCCCCGTCGTACGGGAAGCTCTCCAGGTCCTGGTCGTTGCTGTCCGCGGCTGCCGAGGTTTGGCCGTCTTTACCCGTGTTTTCTAAACTAAGATGAATGTTGTCGCTCATTTTGTCTTTTTAGAGTAAAACCCAAATTCTCACCTGTCATCCGACCTTTATGAACGTACTGACCAGACTTGCCTTTTTTGTGAACTCGGCACAGAATAAATTAGCGTTAAGCTGATTTTATATGACTGACATTAAAAATGCCCCATTTTAAAATACAAGTAACCCAATAAATGTATAAAAACTGAAAAATATGAGCCGTGAAGGACTCCTGTCACGACAAAAACAAAACAGCGATGGCCGCTGCAGAAAGGGAGACTCGCCTGTGTGATAAAAATGGACGTTGCGCCCTCTAGCGGCACCACGCTGCGGTGCAGATACTTCAATGCACCGGACTAAAACTACATTTGCACGGCGACTCTGAAATATATGAGAATTAGATAACTAAAAATCTGATTAAATGACAAAGGAGGGCACAAAAAACAGTCAGCACCTTCCACTCCGTTTATGGCGCAGTGTACAGAGCATGACATCGTATCTCTCAGGCTGACCCGCTAACAAACACAAAGATCAGAACACAGCGTCGCTAAAGCCTAGAAATCAGATCTGTCATATATAGGTAAGTTACAAACGTGCCTTAAGAACCAATGATCCATCTCACCCAGCACATAACTGCTGAGATCACACAACCTTTCAGCTCTAGTTTCTTCCCAACAGCTGTTAGACAGCTCAATAAACATTCTAACCTTATCACCCCTCAGGCTCACTTTATGGCCCCCTGACTTCTCATTATTTAGAAATTATCTGTGTTGGATCTCAGACTGCTGTATTGTTTATTGCAGACTGTATTGCTTATATTATATTCTATCATTCATTTGCGAATAGTATCTATCAAATAAGTAGGCTAGATACGACAATTATCTAAATATATCAAATAGCCTAGTTCTATTGTGTTATATACACTCATAAATAAAGGTACAAAAGCTGTCACTGGCGCGGTACCTTTTCAAAAGGTACATGTTTCTACCTAAAGGGTCCATTTTGGTACCTTAAAGGTACGTATTAGTACTTAAAGTGTATATATTTGAACCTAATAGGTACAAAAGTGTACCTTTTGAAAAGGTACCGCCCCAGTGACAGCTTTTGTGCCTTTCTTTCTGAGAGTGTATGGAAGCCCACAAGGACAAAATGCTTTGGCAAATCATAATCTGACATAAAATGTCATAATTACGAGATAAATCAAAATTATGACAAACTGAATTGAAATTATGAGATAAAATAACATGGAGTCAAATATTTGTCTTTTTTATTTTATTTCAACTTCTCCCCCCAAAATTATGACATAGCATATCATAATTTTGACTTTATTTTTTTACTTTTGTCATAATTTCATCTTTTTACATCAGGACATGGAATGTAATCATTCCAGTTTATCTCGTAATTATTTTACTGTATCTCATAATTTTATGACTTGTGATTCTTCTCAAACTTGTGCCTTTTTTGTCTCATATTTATGATTTACAAAATCATGTTTTATGCATGCATGTATTTTTTCCCCCTTTTTTTTGTGGCAGAAGTGGGCTTCCATATATACATAATTTTTTTATTCTGTTTTAAAATGACAGTTAAATATAAAAGTATTGGTTTTAAGTTATATAACATTTTGATTTAAAAGTTATAAAAATTATTTGGAAATTTTTTCTGGTTGTCAAACTGTCAGCGGATATATATACGGGGACACGGAGGTAAGTGAACACAACAGCAGGTTTATTAAACACAGGCAGGGGAAAGCAAGCAAGGCAGTGAGTCCAGGTGAGTAATCGGGGAACGGTAAGGTTTCTTGAGTCTTATCTGAGAGTGATCTGTCCTTTTACTTTTCCAGGGGATCCAAATGGAGCGATGGAGTGTGGAGACAGTGGAGAACTAGGAGTGGAACACAGGTGCAACTAACAGGTAGACAATTCCGGTAAATACACATACAATATTCGGGAACAGACGATGACAGTGCGGGAGGAGTGCAAGGATATAGTGTGCTTGATGAGTGGTGACAGGTGCGGGGGATTAGACTCCAGGTGATGGTGATCGTGTACTGAGAACAGGTGTGAGCCAGGGAGGATTCTGGGAAATGGAGAACAGAGCTGGTGAACTTGTCACAAACATTATTGGATCTTGTCTATAGTTAACAGACCTGTGAGCTGTGTGAACCTAAGTGAAACTGGCTTTATTAAAATCACCTTAACACATTTAAGTACATGCAAAAGTGATCTGTTTGCTATATTTTATTTATATTTCAAATGAATTCATGCATTTATAAGTGTGCCTGAAGTATTCAAATAATTTTGGGGGCCACTGTATGCGTTTCTTTGTCATTAGCATTGTTACATACACACTTTTACTGCATTTTTTACTGATGATTGCTGTTCTCCAACGTTTTTTTGCTTGGTGAATTAAAGTCATGATTATTATGCATTTTTTTAAAGAGCTAGTCATATTTTATTCAAGGATTCCATGTTGTATTCTATATATTTTCAATGTAGTAAAGTGTATGAAAATGTAGTCATATTGTCAACTATAATTTTCAGTATGACAGTTTTTCTATTTACAGTTCATTATGTACATAATGTGATTGACATACAGTCATTCATATTTTTCCAGAATCATACAAAACCTTCATGATCATGTTTCGGTACTGTCTATGTCAATGCAGGATCTGCTGTGGTTTATTTATTTGAAGTCATACACGGTTGGTGGAGTTATTTACTCTAAATAATGTTAATGAAAATGACGCTGATAATAATGATAAATGTTTAATTATATATACCAAAGTACTTGCTAAAATATTTCTAAACTTCTAGAATATCAGTACATTCAGACATGTGTAATCGATCTGTCAGGACAGCGATGACACTGTTGATCTCTGTGAGGAGATGCTGCAGATCTCCATGTTAGTGAAGGAGCTCCCGGCCTCACTGCCGCATTCTGGGTATGAAGAGCTGGAGGATATGATGTTCTTCAGCCTGTGGAGAGCAATGATCAGCAGGGTAAGCAGGAAGAGCAGCAAGCTGAGGAAGATGGAGACGTAGACGTAAACATTCGCAGTCCGTCCGTATGAGGCAGCGGCCGCCCCGGTAGAAACAGATGTAGGGCTGAACCTCAGGAAACTCTCGCTGTCCACTTCCGTACCATTTATCTCCTCCACAGTCCCATCCATCCCAGACATATCTGCTGGATTTGGGAATCTGTTGCGAAGATAGGATAGATAAATTATTATTTAAAGACAAATTTTTTCAATTAGTTTGCTGTTTTGTAAATTAAAGTATTATTATTGCTATCCACAAACCTCTGGGATTAAATTCATGTTGGGATCGTACAGAACATATTTTAAAATATTATTGGATACAATAATGTTGTTACATTCCCACTAATGGTGTACTGTAGTATGCATAATATGTTTAATTTATGAAGTATTGATTAATACTAGTATTTAATAAAACAAATAATTTCAATTTTATTCCATTCTATTACAATTAAATATTATATTAAAAGATAAACAAATTTATATTAAACAATATATTATGATATATTAGGATTAGAAGCATTTGAACATATGAGATCATACAGGGATCTTACAGAAGATATTTTAAAATATTATTGGACACATTAATGTTATTCCATTTGGCCTACTGGAGCATTTGTTAGTATGCTGATTTAATTTATGGAATATTTAATGAATTATAAATACTAACAAACCAATTATTTAACCAAATCTCTTATTAAAAGTATTAAATAGCACATTAATATTAATGAAAAATTATTATAATTAAATAATATATTACACCTTTAAATAATAAAATGCAAATTATTATAATATAATCATATAATTTATTAAAATAGATGAAAAATATATTCTGATATATTTTTTTCAAGAATATCAGCTCCTAAACACTTTTTTTCCAAGACATTTTGCAAAGTGCAACCAATCCATTGCCTTCCACTTCTTGACCAATGCATAATCATAATAAGAATACTGTGACATATTATTGTTATTCATTTAACAGGCCAGTCATATTTTATGTCAAGCCCCCCAGAGTTCACTGACACACAGCTGACTATTTCCTTAACTGACCCCTGTCTTTGACGAATGTTGGATTTGTATGGTTCAGAAAAACACAACAACAACAACCAGAACACTTAAATACTTCAGATTGAATGTGAAGAGGATGATAATCACATTTAATTATGCTTTTTGTATCCAGGCAACCTGCATATCAGTGGGCTCGTAAGCTGGTGCGGGTTGTTGATAGGCCACCGCCGGTCCATTAGGACTTTTGGGGTGGTCACATCGGCTCAGCGGTGCACACAGAAGGTCAGTCTGTTGTTTACACAGCATGCATACTCACACCTCATGAATAATAGATTGAGAGGTACCCGAGCAGGAAAATGTCACAGAGTTTCCCAATTTAAAGAGAACAAACAACATGCCAAATCATTTGTTTGACAGGCTGTCGGTATCAAAAATGCGGTTTTTACAAAGCTGCTTTGTTTGTGACCAACATGCATTCAGCTTTGAACAGGAAAGTTTTTCATATTTACAAGCTCATATGACAGGCAGCGGTACAAGATTCACATTTAGCTCCCCTGAGACGAGAACAATTTAGCGGAGGTCACCTCAGCTGTGCTAGAATCAATTCATAAGAGAGCATGTGTGCTTGTGCTGTAGGTGAATTAGTGTGGAAATGAGCTGCATCTTCACCATCTGGTTACAGGTCAATATCTGGCTTTTTATTATGTGTTCTTTCACATACATTGTTCTTTATCATTAAATGGGGATAAAAAATGTAGTTTAAATTTGAATGATTCAAAATAAGATCTCATTGTTTACATAGCCTAATTAACATTAGCGAATGCAATGAATGCAATGTATTTTTTTCTTATTAATCTATGTTAATGTTAGTTAATAAAAACAGTGTTGGGAAGGTTACTTTGGAAATGTAATTAGGTTACAGATTACAAGTTACCCTATTTAAAATGTAATAAGTAACGTAACCATTTCAATCACTTTATTAATGTAACTGATTACATTTTGATTACTTTTCTAAATTTCTAACGAACGTTTACATGAACTATTTACATTGAAAAATCTAAAAGTGTTTGCTCAAGTTAACTAATGCAGTTAAAGGGATAGTTCACCCAAAAATGCAAATTCATCCGTCATCATTCACTCACGCTCAAGTTGTTCCAAGCCTGCATGAATTTCTTTCTTCTGTTGACCACAAAAGAAGATATTTTGAAGAATGTGAGTAGCCAAACACTTTCTGGTCCCCACTGATTCCATAGTATTTTTTCCATTACTATAAGGCAACGGGGACCAACAACTGTATAGTTACCCATATTCTTTAAAATATCTTTTATCTTCAACATAACAAAGAAATAGATGACAGAATTTAAATTTTTGGGTGAACTTTCCCTCTAACTAAATTTTAACAAATGAGACCCTATTGTAACCAATTGTAAACCAAATAAATTTTACAAGCTGCAATATTGCAGATCTATGTAACGTTTCTCACGATGTTCAGAAAATTTGTTTTCGAGAACCCTGAAAATTGTCCACAGATGTGCGGACAAAACAAGTGAAGTATTTTTAGTCTGCGGTTCACCTCACAACACAAAACTTGCTATTTGTTTGTTCGCCGGCATATTTCAGTCCCCTAAGCTTCATTGTGTGTGACTACAGTCGTCTGAGCCACAGCGGGCCCTGAGAGCCTGTGGTTAGAGTCTCATAAAAGGTTATGATTTATAACCACTTCCTTTTTTTTTTGAGATGCATTCATCTGCAGAGACACGCTAGGAGACGGCAACAAATGGGAAATCACACTTATTTTCCTATAGGTTTCCTCAGTCAACTTTAACGTTCCCCCCTCCAGCTTTTCAATTTATGAGTGAGATTAGAATCCCTGCGGCAATATAAATCATTCGATCCCTCTTGTGGTTTGCCTGCAATTCCAGGAGAAGTTCAGCTGGTCATTACGGTGTGCGGCTCTAATCTGTGTTCATGGATTTCATTTAGGGCAGCTTGTGGAAGGAGAATGTGGCTATTAAGAAAATGACTCAAACATAAAGCTCCACAGAGGATGTCAATGAACGAGGGGAGCGGGGGATGACGAAATAGAAAAAGAGATTTGAGACTGACTGGAATACCTGATGACTGTCCAATATCACTTACTAGAAGCAAATACATCTTTTTTATCACTTACCATATGATCATTTCAATTAAGCACATTAAATGACACATTAAAGTCAGTTTGAATATATAAGAACAGATAAGTTTTAACATTCAAATTGAAAACATCAACTTTAATCTTTTTTCTGACTAAATACTGATAAATACAGTAGAAATACTGACCTTTCTGATGCAAAAAAAGAGTCGTCGGCACTAAATCACACAGCTATCCGTCACGCTCATCTCCTGCTCCCGGAGTGAATTCCTCATGGGATTCCTTAAGCTATAGCGCACGCTGAAATAGATGCCACTTGTGTTTGTACTGAGAGCAAAAGAGGAAGCAGCGTATCTGAATGCGTTCGAGCTGAATCTCAACAGTGGGCTGGATATCGACTGTCCAGCTGTTGTACTCTGAATTCCCCCTCCCTCTCCGTTTCATTCCTATCATCCCTCTCCCGTTTTCATTCCCCCTCTCATCTCATTGACGTCTTCTCGGTTTCTTTAGCAGCTGATTTATGTTTCAATTAAAGACAAAAAGGATGTCTCGTATAACTCAAAAAAGATGATACCATCGTTCTTGCTTTAATTGCTGTAATTGGGATTTGATTATCTTAGTGATATTACTCAGCTCAGCAGCTCAGACTCTATGACAGGCTTCGCCCAGGCAGGGTCGGTCTTGTCTTCTCCCATGGTGCCGTGCTCAGTCATTCATATCTGACAGAACTAATCACCGCTCGCATCAACATCATGAGCCGAAAAGCCTCTCATGTAGCCGTCTTTGTGGCGTCACTCTCAGATGTAATGAACTCTCAATGAGGCCTATTGCTGGGCTGATATATCGTACAAAAGGGCTATTTTGCTTTGTAAATGAAGCGTGAGGATTTTTGTTCAATTTAGTCTGGTACAATCTTGTTTTACACAAACAAAGGTTTAAAAAGGCTCCAAAAAAACCTTTGCATGAATAGTTTTTAAAAGAACCATTTTTCTTAGCATTTGAAAATCAAAAGAACCCTTTTTCCACTATAAAGAATCTTTTGTGGAATAGAAGGGTACCATAGAATGTTAAAGGTTCTTCACGAAACACATAGATGCCAATAAAGAACTTTTTAGTTTTAAGAGTGTATGTCAGTCAGATGTCACATTTGAACATATTCTTCAGGTGGCAGAGACTGTTTTTCTTTGATTAGAAAAACTGAGAATGAAAAATGAAAAGAAGTACTGGCCATTTCTGATTTTATCATCAAAACATTTTTTTTTTAAAATAGCTCAATAATGTCTGTTTTTGATAAAATCTCTTTGTTATCTCAGTAACCGAATTTGTGACACATCTGTCTGTCTGCAGAGATTCTGAAGCGGACTGGCATATGGATGGAGCTTCGGATGCAGGCGGTGGGGCAGAGCTATGCATGTCAATAGGACCGAGGCGTCATGCCTCCTGGGAAGGTCTTATCTCTTCTGCTCTGTGCACTGAAGACACGGAACACAGCTTATGGATCGACGCAAAGCAAAGCATGACTGTTGCTTCTATTATTTTGTATCATGAATTGGAATTTTGTTTTGGTGTTAATGAAGGCTTGCATTCTTACCCATTGATCATCAGTTATTCATCTTGAACCAGTAGAAAACTCTTTGTTCCTCTTAAAGGGACAGTTCACCAAAACATGAAATTCTGTCATCATTTACTCACCCTTGTGTCATTCCAAATCTGTCATTCAACTGTTTTTGTCTATGCAGGTCAACAGGGTCCAAAACAACATTGATCCCCAATGATCTTCACGGTACACCATGAAAAAACTGTGAAATTTACTGTAAAAAGACAAGCTATGGTTACCAGAATTTTACCATAAAAATATGCAAGCAACATTTTTGGTTTTACATTTTAAACTTAAATTTAAAGGAAAACAAACAAACAAAAAACTAATATGTAAAGAGTGCACAGTGTCATAAACACAAATGCAAAACACTGTCTTTGTTACACACTAAAATAATGCAATAAACATTCATTTAACCACATACGATATAGCTTAAAGCCCTGAAAAAACTAAGAACTTACATTTACCAATTAATAGGTTTTTACTGTAGCATTTGTAGTCTTTTACCATTCAATTTATTTTATTTTTTTTCAATGTATGGACAGAATTGAAGAGTCCTTTTCTTAGAGAAGTTGTAGATTAACAAAACATTAAATATGTAATGTATAATTAATTACTTGACTTAGCATTTATGGACAAAGATACGAATATAAAAAGTCAGCAATAATGATATGTTCTCATTTAATTTCATTCAATTTGACACTAAATTTAAGTGAATTAAAACAGTCTTTTTCTTAGATTAGTTGTAGATCTATAATCAAACATCAATAGATAAATGTATCTTTTGTTACTTTTGTCTAAATGTTTTTACATTTATTGACAAAGATACGGATACAACTTTTTCTTTTGTATTCCACAGAAGAAAGAAATTCGTATGACATGAGGGTGAGTTAATAATGTCCAAATGTTTTTGGTTGAACTACCTCTTTAACATTCATCTGCGTAATCGCTCTCTTCATAAAATGTGCAAGGACATGCGTTAGAGGGCAATTTCTGCCTCTAGACATATATTGGCGGCGTTCCACTGTCAGCTCAGATGCCCACTGGGGACCATTGGTACCCTTCCTGAGTCCTGCTGTGTCTGATCCTGTCCTTTGGGTCTTTATAATTGCACCAGCTAATGCCGGCGCTGAGGCACATGAGTGAATGCTGTTGGATTTTGATAAGAACAGTGCCTTGGCTGATTTTTCCTCTAATCCATAAAACTGTAAAAATCAGAGAAGGTTTCTTATTCTCCTGATGCAAGCGATTCAGCCCAGCTTTGGTGCATCTATTCCCTTTGCACTCAAGTAGGTCGAATGTTAACACACAGCATTCGGAGGCAAGGCCGCCTGAAGCATTTTTCATTAGACTGTGAGCTAACTTGAGGGGGAATGGGTCGCATTGATAATGAATCATCCGCTCACCCCGACTCTGCTCTACTGATTTTGACAAGAATGTTATGTTTGAAGAAGCTCTGTGTCAGACAACAGCAATGTGTCAATCAGGATTATCCTGTGGAATTCTCTAGGCACTATGGGAAGGTTTACACAGTGGAGCATGTCAGAGGAAGAGTCGGAGAGCACACTCTTCCCTTTTTCTATTTCCCCTTTTCCATTTTATTTCCCAGCTGAGATGATGCTCTTTGCATAGCAATCCAAATCTCAGAGGTCTCTGTATTTCTCTGACAGCTCGGACAGAATCACCTTCTAGTGGCCTAGCAGCTGGCAGCCTACGTGTTCAGAAAATGCACATTTATAGACAGCGATATGGATTTTAGAAAAAACAACGACGACACAAAAAATAGCAATGTTCAATTTAATTAATAAAAATGTAATAAAAAGGGGTTTCTTTGATAATTGTACAGCACATTTAATGGATAAATGTGTATTTAATAATTTGGCTCATATTTACAACAACATTTATGGACAAAGAGGTTGATATGAAATAAGACTTGCAGTCATTTTATTTTATTGTATTTTAATTTTAAAACCTAATTTCAGTAAAGTTTCATGTGTGGCATAGATAGAGATTAAAAATAGCAATAAATATAAGTTTTGATTTAATCTAGTTTAAAACCTTTAAAAGTTATTTTTCTTTGAGAAGGTGTTTACAAAACATTAAATTGACAAAGGTATGTGTAATCATTTGTCTGAAATTCATAATCATTTATGGACAAAGATATGGACACAAACAAAACCAAAAGTAGCAATAATGATATGATCCTATTTTAATTTAACTTAACTTTAAAATTTAATAATAAAAAAGTTCATTTAAACTGCATACAAACACGTAGATGTTAAAGAATTTACATGAATGGATAAATATATAGATAAAAAATAGCAATAATTTTATGTTCCAATTTAATTTCATTTATTGTACATTTCATTTAAAGCATTAATTTTAGTGAATTAAAATGGCCTTTTTCTTAGAGAAGTTGCAAATCTACAAAACATTCAATAAAACAATGTATATGTAATCTCTTGTCTCAGATTTCAACATTTATGAACAGATGGATACAAAACGACTGAAAATAGCAAGAAAGATACGTTCTAATTTAAATAGATTTAGTACATGTACATTTTGAATAAAAATATAGATAAAAATAACTAAAAATAGAAATAATTAAATTATTTTATTATAAATTAAATAAAAATATGGGGTCTTCCTCCTAAAAGATGTAGATCTATAAAAGAAATGGATATTTAATCACTCATTTGTTTCTTTTTCCCAACACTTACAGGTATGCATACAGCTTTAACCAAAGCAACTAATGCCATGCTCTGCCAGTCAAGCTACAGGAATATGCGAAACTGCATCATATCTGCCTGCTGACTTTTGGCACCATACAGGAAAATTTGGTCTTAGCTATAAACTGGCATCGACAGTTCTCAGCATATATGAGAACTGGAAATTTATCACTATACCTCAGCAGCCGGCAGATTGTCAGCTGCAATACATCACGATAATAGAATGGCAAGGACCCAGTTCAATCTGCCTAATCTGCTTTACACAGCATGCAGAACTCCTCACCCCAAACTTTAGAAAATGTACATACATATACAAGTAACTCCCTTCTTAACTATGTTTCAGGGTGATTCCTCACACAAATGCTGATCTTAGGCCAACACACGTCAGAACTCCAAGTAGGCTGACATGCGTCAGTACTGTGCGTGTTCAGACTGCATTCTCTGAATACTCTTGTGTTGATGTCATGGGTTTACTCGCAAGGGAGAAGAATCCCGAAGTTTATTTAGCTCTGAGTTTGCTGTAACATGTCCTGATATTTGTTTATACCCACACCACCTGATTTAGATATCAGCAGCCTCAATCTTGCTCTGTAGCACAGATTACCCTGGCTGTCAGCACTCTGTTATTGTTGAAATTTCTCTTTCTGCCAGACAAAGAGGAAGAATTCATCAGTTCCAGACAGAGCCTGTTTCCAAGAATAAACTCGATGGCCATGTAGAGACAGGAACAGGTCTTATACTCTGTAAATCTCAAGTGATTGTGTAGACATTCAAGCTGTAACTACTCACTTGAAATGTGGAGTAAGCAGTTTTCCTGATGTTTAAATTTGCAATAAGTTCTCCAAACATGTCAGGGTTCTTTCCATGTGATCTTGTAGTGAGATGTTTGTGCCTGAGATATTGAATTCAGCCCTGCTGTTTTTTATTGTACAAGAGATCTTTAATTGGATTTATAGAGGCTTTGTAGTGTGAGACCTGCAGAGAATCTAATTTCTCAAGAAGCTTCTGGTCAAGGCCCGTGCAGTGAATCGCTGAGTCCTATATCACATATTGAGAGCGGTCTTTGCAGGAGTCAGGCTTAAATGAGAGCCCACGCTGATGTAAACATCCTTAAACATCCTTAAACATCCTCAATGTGAGCAGCACATCTACAGCCTTTCTCAGCTTTGAATCTGGGTTGGTAATGAGAAATGTCAAGCGGTGGAAGCTGTGTCCTGCAGTGTGATCTGTTGCTATACACATTACTATTTTTCTTAATTCTTAAAATGATTATGCAGGCAGTTTGTGTGATCTAATACAAATCGAGAAACCACATGGAATATTTCTACTTAAAAATCCATTTGTTGCATTGCAGGACCATAAAGGGAACTTCAAAAAACTAAAGGGTGATTACATAGTCAACAAAAAAGTTGCAGCATCTAAAATATACATTTTTCTGCAACTTTGGGCACTTTTATGTCCTAGGGGTTGGTTTTTATTCAAATGGATTTCTGCTTTTTGTAATATGTAGGACACATTAAAACTTTCCTGCTAAAGCTCATGCTTTCATCATTTATTTTACTACTTTTGAAGTACCTTTTTACATAGGCTATAGCTTTTTGTTATAAACTGTTGTCCCAGAACCATTCTTAAACTATGAAAATCCATCAAAATTAGTATTCTTACACGTTTAAAACTATGATCAAAACAATGAGTGAAAATTTTTTTTGTGTATGTTAAAAAAAAATCTAATGAAATATGATGCATGTGATGTGTGAAGAAAACAAAGCCCTAAATATCACAGTTTAACATTTTTATTTTGCATAATGTGTTTTGTGTTTTAAATGTGTTAATCGAAAGGAAAAAAAAAAAAACACCCTTTTCTAAATTCTAAAAGTGTTTGCGTCGAAAAAAGTAAATGTTCATGACTTGTCTGTCAAAACAACAAAGAAACATAGTAGGCTACTCTTGTTTCCATGGTTATGTTGCCACGTGACGATACCTTAGATGCGAGCTTAATTAGCATTTATTTGCAACAGCTGGAAAGCGTAGGAAATCTCAATTAAGTCAAATGTGTTAACTAGCCTCATGTCGATTGGTCATGAATATAGACGTGCTCGTATAAAAGGTTTAGCGAGACAATCGGTGTCAAAGCACTTTGATCCACTCATCGAGAGTTTATTGGGTCTTTAGAGTTTATCGCAGCAAAAGGTTGGTTTTGAACGGGTTTGCTTCAAGTGTCTTTAAAGTAGTCGTTTATAATTTGAGTTGACCTTGAACTGACTAATTTTTAGCAGAGAAAATGGCTTCCCGTGGCTTCGCTCCTCTGTCCAGTCGTCAGGACCTCATGGGCCTGGGAAGAGCGGACGGCCTGCGCGCTCTCAAGCCCGGCCAGAGGGTTGTGCTCGGTGTCTTGACCGAGAATGATCAACACAATCGAGTATTTGGTCAGGTTAGTGTCACGTGTTTACAATGCTACTCCCAGAGTGCAACAAAGTGACGTTTTTGTATCGTTTAATTAGGTTTCATCCAAATACGAGCCAGCGTTTCGTGACGTCAGCATATCGAGTGCCACACTGGGTGATCACGTGGTTGAGCCAGTCCTCGTGCGGTCAACTAAATCACCCTCATTCTTACTGCCATCAGAGCTTCTGCTAGTAGATGATGCTGTCCAAGATCTTGGTTCAGGTATGCGGACAGATAGTCTATAAGAGGGTGTGCAATTTGGATGGCTATAATTTATTTATTCCTTTAAATCCTCTATCAGCCTTTAAGTCTGTATGACTTTGTATGTTTATAACATCACATCATCTGAAAGACACTTCTCACTTGCAGTGCAGATTTCTTATGGATTTAGCCTAACCCTTTTATGACTATTTAGGGTCTTGCATGGACTCTTCCATGCAGTCGTTGCTGGAGGAGGCCGCTTCTGAGGATGTCCTGTGTGTTCCAGAATATGCTGAGGACATCCACAGATGCCTGCGTGAACGTGAAGTTGGTATACTTGGTTTTAGCAGGTGTTTTGAGCAGCCCTTTATCAGTCTGTAATGCTCTGTGTCTCAGATTAAATACAGGCCAAAGCCCGGCTATATGGGAAAGCAGCCTGACATTACCAACTGTATGAGGATCATCCTTGTCGACTGGCTGGTTGAGGTTGGTGAGGAATACAAGCTGTGCTCGGAGACTCTCTACTTGGCTGTCAATTACCTGGACCGCTTCCTGTCGTGCATCTCTGTCCTGAGAGGAAAACTGCAGCTTGTGGGAACAGCTGCCATACTCCTGGCTGCGTAAGTGGTGATGAGTGCTTCTCTTTAAATTTGTTACCTATTGACGTAACTGCCTGGTGTTTCTAATTAGGAAATACGAGGAGGTGTATCCTCCAGAAGTGGATGAGTTTGTGTACATCACGGATGACACCTACACAAAGAAACAGCTGCTTCGGATGGAGCAGCACCTGCTCCGAGTGCTGGCTTTTGACGTGACTGCACCCACCGTTCACCAGTTTTTGATGCAGTACACATTGGAGGAGCATATCTGTGCCAGGAGTGTAAACCTTGCTTTGGTGAGTGGGTTTCATCTTGGGGAAAACATTCTCCTCTGAATTGGGTATTGATTTCTTTTCTCTCTGCCCTAACAGTATCTTTCAGAGTTGAGTCTGCTTGAGGTGGATCCCTTTGTGCAGTATCTACCTTCCAAGACTGCTGCTGCTGCATATTGTCTGGCCAACTACACTCTAAATGGGGCTTTGTGGGTAAGTCTTTTTAATTTTTTTTTTTTTTTTTTTTTTTTTCCCCCACTGAAGTCATTTGGATGAACCAATGAAGTTCTTCCATGCTTCCACAACTATAGACAAGATTTATATGTATAAACCCCTTAGTACTTGTGTAGTTTTTAATCTACCTGAAATGGGTTTGTTTCTGGCAGCCTGAAAACCTGTATTCCTTCACTGGTTACTCACTGGCAGTTATCGGCCCATGTCTGAAGGAGCTTCATAAACTCCATCTAGGGGCTGCAGGTCGCCCCCAACAGGCAATCCAGGAGAAATACAAGAGCTCAAAGTAAACAGGCATTTGTAATGTGGATGTTTTGGTTACCCTCTTCCTAATAACTAATCTTGTCTCTTCAGATACTGTGGCGTGTCCCTGCTTGAGCCTGTGGAGTGTCTGCCTTTCCACTGATGTTTTGGTGACCACATTGCTCACTTGAGGCCAACAAATGAACTGCAGCGCTTAAGTCTATTGTAAATATTGAATGAACTTGCTTTTAATCTTTTTAAAACGTGATTTTTATCATAGGTTGCTTAAGACTACCTTAATTAACAAAATAGTGACTTGTTTCTCTGTAAATCCAACGTGCTGTTGGTCTGAAGGCTGTTTTCCCCTATCAGTATATGAAATGAACAGATGGCTTTGTACCACTGTCTACTTTCCTTAGGATCTTTCTGGTACACAATGTGTTTTACTTGTATCTTAAGTGCAATATCATGTACTTCAAACTGAATTTTAATAAACGAAACAAGTTGCATTATTGCTTGTCCAGCCTAGTACACTTGAAAGCAACAATTTTTGGTTTTATGGTGCACAACGACCTCTAGCGTTCACTGACTTGTCTCTTTTTACAAAAGTCAACTTTAGTTAACCGGTTTTGTGTCAATGGAAACATTAATTCGTAATACCTTAAACCAAGCTAAGTAGCAGAAAATATCGGCTACGCGAGCGAAACCGCACAGGTGGTCTCCATACCCAACCATCGCGCACACTTGGTAAAGGTCATCGCAATACAGCTTGACAACCAATTTAATAAAAGTTTGTCTCTATTTACTTCAGTTAGACGCTAAAATTTGTTCTTTTGTGTGACGAGGAACGGATTTTCCCCAAAGCTTTTTATTAAAAACTTGATTCTCTGGAAGTGACTGTAATTCGCGCGCTTTCAGGTGTTAATTACGATATGTAACTTTTTTCTTTTTTTTGATAATACCGGCAGAGCGCCAGTGACCAGAAGCGCTATGAATTTTGTTTTATGGTTTTTCATTTCCCTGTAATCTTGTCGAACTTGCTTGGTGACAAAGTAGCTACATAATTTCGTCGTGTGTCATGAGGAAAAAATAAGCTCATCACTAATTTAAGTGCACGCTGCCAAAGCTGTCACGCTTTTTGTAAGTGTACAGTTGCTGTTTTTCGTTTTCGAAGGGTTGTATATTTTACTTTTTTGGCACTGCAATGGAGTCACCAGAACCGGCTGAAATCCGCGCCATTCGTGAGAAATATAAACAAGCCCTGCAGTGTCTGAACTCAGGGCTTCAGTATGAAGAGGTGGGGAATAAGGACGAAGCTCTTCTTCTGTACAAACTGAGCAGGCGGTATCTCCTCGGAGGGCTAGAGGTGAACACGCATGGTGAGCGCTGCGTCGGACGCCACTGGGACTTCGCGCGACAGACGCAGCTGAAGATGAACGAGACTCTGAGCACCATTACTGATCGTCTCGGGGTGCTAGAGTCCACAGCGAGATCGGATCAGCGCCTTTATCCGACCCTTCCTGTCCTCCAGGACCCCCAGCCTGTCGTTACCACCAGAGCACCTGTCTCAGCTGCAGGGGGGGCCTCTGCTCAGCCTGCCTCCCCTACGGCGGGCTTCACTGCACCCGCTGAACTTCCACCAGCCTACACTCCACAACCGACAGAAGGGCATCTGTCACTCTCTCATGGAGGCAACAGGCCATTTCAAGCTGCTCCAAACCAGACACCCCAGCGCCTGGCCTTTGCCCCAGTCAATCTCAGAGAGGCTGGCATGGAGATTTTTTTCTTGCCCAGTGGGGTGCAGATGTTCTTCGTTTCTGCTGAGGGTCATGTCAGCGCTCCTTCTTATCCAGGGTTCCTACGAATAATCATATACAACAGCCAGAACGGTAATGCCAGCTATGCCCCAGCCTACCTACAGGTAAATATTGTGTTTGGATCATATTGTGTTGTTGTCCTTTTTTCCCCAAGTTTTGTTATTAACTAAAACTATTTAAATCGTCTTTAGTAATTGAAATTATGCTGAGATAAAATGTAAATGGGCTATTAGACGAAAAATTTAAAGAACTTTAAAAATTAGACATGTTGTCTTGGGTGAAGTAGGCCTACTAAAACTGACACTGAAATAAAAAAATAAACACAAGAATAAATAAAAAAACATGACAAACCACATACCGAAATTACTAGACCTAAAATTATAAAAAAATATAATAAAAAGAAAAAGCTCATTCAAATTATTAAAAAGCACCATAGCATATAAATACTAAAGTGTGAAAGATGCTAAGACTTTGATTAAAAGACTTTAATAAAAGATATTAAGAACTTTATGAAACATGTAATAAGAAAAACTTAGTAAAAATATCTAAAAACCTTAAGAATAGGCCTAGATCAAATATTATGAATCATCTTAAGATGATTTGTGTGTGAATTATTTTTAGTTCATATGAAATTCTCATCTTTGAGACTTTATAGCATTGCATTATATTTGTGCTATAAACAAACTGTCAATGTGATGAACAAGAATTGTATAGAGAAGTATTGTGATGATCACATGAAACTGGGTGTTTTTCTTTGTTTTTTTTTTTTTTTAAAGAATTACGTCTGTGTAGGGTTTGGTTGTTGAGCATCAGTTCATGGCTGACGGCAAAATAACTAAGATTACTGTCATGCTTCTCATGTTAAACAATTACAGGAACATTCTTGTGCATTACAGAGCAAAGAGAGAAGTAGAAACTTGTGTTTTTATTAAGAGAAGGCTTGAGATTTATTTGGTATGATAGGTAGTATTTGTGATTACTTTTAAACTATGGAAGTTTTACTTTCAGTTGGTTGTATCCCTCAAATCCGACATGGATTGGAAAAGTTTTACTTTCAGACGTCAAATAGGTAGTTTCACAGCTCCACCTCTTCTGTCAAACCCACAAAAGCCAGTCCAACCTGACTCTGTGGTAGTTATATAAAAAGCTTTAGGTCCGTTTAGGTTGTGCAGTGCTAGAAACAGGCTGTTGCGGATGACGCCAGAGTTCTTTGTGCAGAGTCGGTCTGCATGCTGTTTCAGCAAATAGAAGTCTCATTGAATGGCTGAGCTTCGGCTCTGTGCAGTATTGGCAGATTTCCAGTTTGAGGGCTGTTAGTTGTCCAGTGCTCCCATTGCTCTGGGGCTTGATGTAGGACACGTGGAGCCCACGTGCGAACATAACTGCTGCATGCGTCCCACGGTGGTCTTTTGTCCCACTTTAGTCATCCAGAACAAATGGTGGCTTTCTGAATAATCACACAGTACACAAACATATGCAATATAATTGCAGTCTTATTTGACCCCAGTTGTCCCTCATATGCACAGTGACATCCAAATACACCAAGTTAATCGTTATTGTAGTTCAAAGCAGTGGTCATCAAACATTTTGATGCTCTGGACACCAAAATATTTGTCGTCTCCTTTTATTTTTCTTTAGCGAACACATTTGGCTTATTATTGAACTATAGCCTGAAAGTAATAAATTATTTAAAAATATAAATAATTATAAAATTTGCAGCATATCTTATTTCTCTTAACTGTTTTTAAATTATTGATATTAATATAATAGTTCTAATAAAGTTTAATACACTTTTAAAGATTCAAGTCCTAAGCAAATTTACACACAGCATATATTTTGAAAATGTTTATATGAATATAAATAAATAAGTGTAACATTTTTCTTAAATATATACATGCGTGTGCATTTATATATACACACACATTATGTAAACACAAACTTTTATTTTCGATTAATTGTTTGACAGCACTAAAATATATATATATATATATATATATATATATATATATATATATATATATATATATATATATATATATATATATATATATATATATATATATATATACACACTTTTCAAAGTTGTAAATAAAACAAGGATTGTTCCAGTTTTTATTTACTTCAAGAAGTGTGAAATTTATTAACAATTTCTGAATGAATTGTTCCTACACCAAATTATCTCAGTGTGGTTTAAAGGTGGTAAGTCAAGATCATGTACAGTAAAAATAATCTCTACCTTTTTGATTGAAATGTTGTGCTTGCAGGTTTGTGATTGGATCTACCCACTGTACCCAGACTCCCCAGTCTTTCTTAGCAACAAAGGTGTGTTCACATTTCCCGATACCACCGCAGCAGTGCCGGGGTCCTATGTTGGGGTGGTGCTGTCCTCAGAGCTGCCTGCAGCAGACAGGCATCTGTTCCAGGAACAGCTGTCAGCGCTAGCACAGCTCAGGGTCCAGGTACTCAATCTCACTTTTGATTTTGCCAAAATGTATGATGAATTGGAAAAAAAAAAAAAGTCAAAATTGTCATTTTTATTGAACTCTGAATCTATGCATTTGTTTTGTATAACTCATAATTTTGTTACGTATTACTCATAACCGAGGGATTTTCATTTAAGGTAGATGCAGAACAAGGTGGCGCTACAGGAACAGACATTAACCTGAATGGGAAGGTTCCTCCTTCAGAAACATCTGTTACCCAAACACCAGGAGGGGAGGATAAAACCGTTCCTGTTTGGAGTGAAAAAATGTCTCAGAGTATTCTATCAGGTCTGAACTTTAGGATCAGAGTACAGTAACCTGAAATTTTGATAGCAATCTCACTGGATATCTAGTGTATTTCTTTCTTCTATTGAAGTAGAAGTTGAGGAGTTCCATGAAGAACCTTTTAACATCCATGGAATTTTTCTGTTGCACAAAAGGGTCTTTAGATTATTACAGTATTGTCCACACTAAGAATTTTTTTTAAGAACTGATCATTGAGAGGTTCTTTGAGGAACCCAAAATGGTCTTCTAGGGCATCATTATGGAAAACCCCTTTGTGGAACCTTTATTTAAGAGTGCACTAAACACCTTTTTGGTGCATTTTATAATTAGCCACTAGAGGCCACTCTAAGGGAAAACAAGTGCTAAAGGTATTGTGATATCACTGTGGCTGTGCAGGGACCTCCTGGCTGGGTCGGGGGCTTGTGCGAGGAGCTGAAGCTACCGGTAAAGCCATCCAGAGAGGAGCAACTAAGCTACGAGAAAACATCACTCCAGAGGAGATCCCAGCAGAGGTCAGCCCCAAGGTCACCAAAAGCCTAAATGCAGCCAAGCAGGCCACAGGGGGTGCTGTAAAAGTCAGCCAGTTTCTAGGTAAAACAATGTTGTAATTACTCATATACTGACATATTTAGAGCTTTTCTGTATCCTGTTTTGCAACATGTATAATACATTTTGCTTTATTCACCAGTGGATGGTGTTGCTGCTGTAGCTGATAGAGTTGGAAAAGAAATTGCTCCACACGTGAAAAAACACGGTAGCAAACTCATCCCAGAATCACTCAAGAAAAGTAAAGACAGCTGCTCCAACATGGATGGAGCCAAGCTAGTGGCAGGAAGCAGCATACAAGGTAAACGCAAATAAACCATTCAAATGTCCTGAAAGGCTTTCGCCATTTTTCCTTTGTCCTGCTATATTACGTTTATTTAGTATATCAAACTTGTAGATCCTTTATAACTTGATGAAAGATATCTTAGTTCATGTTTAAATGCAAATTTTGTTCGGTAGGTTTGTCAACTCTCTGGTCAAGTCTGGAAACGGCAGCAAAGACTATTGGCAAAAGTATAACTTCAGAGACTGTGACTACTGTGAAGCACAAGTAGGTGTTTTTTTTAATTTATTTATTGCTTTTCAGGATTCATGGTTTCTCTTCTGCTTTCCTTTTATTCTTTTCCTGCCTGATACTACTGTTTTTTTTGTTTTTTTTTTGCTATATACCTATCCAAACTTAAGTGCTTTGGGAAATGGATTAATTTACTCTCTCCTGTTGCTTTTTCAGATTTAGGGGTCTAGGAAGCCTCTTGGACCCCCCTAGCAGCATATAAATGGTGGCGGGTAAAAACGCACTGCGTTTTCTCTCACTAATATTTGTCAAATTCGAACCTACCCAAAGTGCCTTATTTTCTTGAGTTACTGACATTCAGAAGTTGCTGAAAAGGTGCTTATTCTTATTAACAGTTCGTCAGAGTGCTTTGTGAATAAAAACTGAGGTGAATGCAACATTTTGTCTGTGCATTGTGTTCTGTTTATTTTAAAACTTTTCACATTATTTCAAATATCCTTTAGAATCAATAGTCAACAACATAACATGAACTTCTGTCAGGACTGTCTTTTTGCTCAGAATATCTCCATGTTTGTGATCAGGTATGGAGACGAGGCAGGACAAGCTGCAGACACTGCAGCCCAGTCTGCTGTTAATATAGGTATTACAGCATTTAATGTGGACAACCTGGGCATCAAGGGTATACTGAAGACCACAGGCAAGCACACTGCAAAAGCAATGGTGAAAGATGGCTCAGGAGGAGACGGAACTGAGAAGAAAGAAAAGCCACCTAAGGATGAGAAAAAATAATACATTTTTAGCCGTCATCAATTAACTTATGCACGTTCTTGTAGCAAAAAAGTATCGCTTTATATTGATAATAAGATTGCCCAGTATAATATCAATGTTTACAGAAGGATGCACTTAGACATGTACTGTATTAGTTAAATGTTACATTCCTGTTACTCACAGATAATGTTTTTTTATTTTCTTGAAGATATGCAGAGGGTTATTTTTATAGAAAGAAACAACAGGGTATTTGATTTTATTTGACCTTTGAATGTTTATTTCACAAGTATCTTTGATTTTCATTGTAAGTACATTTTTCATTCTGCATTCTTCAGATGCATTAAGATGAGAACTTGGAAGATAACTTAATATCACTGTACTCTATTACTGTTTTGGACATTCTTGTGGCTTATGTTAACTTTAAGAAAATGCCGTCTCATTAAAGTTCACCACAAAAGTTTACATTAGTTTAACTGTAGCCTTAATGAAAAACATAGAAACACCATGGTAGGCCTACTATTTGTAACTTTTTTTTAGTGTAAATACAACAGCCATAGTTGTCAAAGTCTTCTTGCCTTTTCCTAAACATGATTTTCATATACAGCTGTCAAATCATCATCGTTACAGTGAGTGTTGTTGTAAATCAAGGTAAAGGTTATTGAAAAGGTCGTCGCACAATAGGACCCAACGTGATCAATGTTGTGGTTGTTCGTTGCTGTGGATACAGCCCAACAATCACAAAGACACCAATGAACGTGAAACCTGTTCATTACTCGGACTGAGAATGGGAGAAACTGATCTCAGAAATTATGAGTTATCCCAACTGCAAGCAGAAGTCGAGCAGGAGAGAGAGGTCAAGTAAGTCCAAACTTATTTTAAAACACAAAGCAATGTCTTGACTGCTGTCTCCATGAATATATCAGACATTGCAGTTGCACGTTGATTAGACTCCGTGGTGTAGTAGAGGGAATCCCCTCTGATGAGCATCATTCAGTAGTGTCCTGCACTAGCCAAATCATGACAGTCCAGCATATGAGTAACTAATCCAATCGTATTTGAATAAATGCAAATATTCCCTAAAAACATCCAGTAAAGACAGTGATGTGGTCAGGAACGAGATGTAAACTCTCATGCAGTGTATGTTTCATTTATAGGCTACTCGAAGCCGGATGGCACTCGAAGCCGGATGGCGCTCTCGCGCAGAAAGTCAGAAACTGCCTCATAGAAGTAGCTACTAATTTACGAGTCACAAGAAAAGACGACGTGCAAGAATCCAGCTGTAGCCAAAGCTATCTCTACTATAGCAAAGCTGAATAAAAAGAAACGCGAAGACAGTAAACACATGATTGCGACAATATGGTTTATGTGTGTTTTTCAAGTCATCTACAGGTAACAAAAACGCACCTGATTCTGAATAATGCAGTAGGCTAATTGATAGCATTTATTACACTTGCCAATAGATACTAGGCTGTAAAATATATTCTGCCTTATTCTGTGATAAAAATGGGGGGGAAATGTAGTATATAGGCTAAACAAATCATACAGTTGTCATTAGGAAAATACAGGAAAAATATTGTAAATTATTGGTTATTGCCCAGCAGTGTATTTTATTTCTCAGCCAATTAAAAGCAAGATAGCCTAATAGTAATAGTCGTTATAAAACCTGTCAATTATACAAAAAAGTTATTATATTAGACATTTCTGTCCCCCTCACTTCTGAAATGATTGAGAATCACTATTTTTTGTTTGTTTCAAATAGAGATCACAATTCTCCCACAATTCTGAACAGACAACTAAACAAAATAGCATGTAATTTACTAGAGGTTCTGACAAAATGTCAGTTGCTGCAGTCTATTTATATATTTATTTATTTATTTTAATTATTTACTGCAAAATCTGCACCTCTTCTGTGGATAATATTATTTTCATAATGATCCTTACTCAAGTAGCAGAAGTTAAGTAACTGTGCAAATATTACTGGCCCATTTTGGAGTGAACTAAATATGCAAAACTAGTTTTACATATCACTGTTTATGACACAGGTCGTTCATCCTTTGCCGGGCCGTTTAAAAAAAAACAATTGGGGGCATAAATTAAGAGTATACCCACTTCTCCAGGCACCACTACACCACTGATTAGACTTATTCAGTAATGTGTGAATCGTTTAAAGGGAGATGTTAAAGGACTCGGTGTCTGACCTGAGGAGCACACTGGCTGATTTGGAGAAGAGACTTCACAGTGTTGACGGAGAAGGTCTGTATATGAACAAAAATGCAAGAAACATTGACCTACGGTATATTCTACTGAGCAAAATTACATTTGATTCGTAATCTAATGAGCAAAAAGAAAAAATTCAATCTGAACCGAACCACTCTGCTCAGAGAACGAGTGGAGAACCAGATACGAGACACAGCTGGAACTGAACGAGCAGCTGGAGAAACAAATCAGTGTCATTCGAGAGAGACTCGAGACCCTCCACGGTGATCCCGCAGGTAGCATAAGAAACGCTTCTTTTTCTCTTTTCTTTCTTTCATTTTTTGTTGTTGCTATAGTATAGTATTTTATCTTATAGTATAATATAACCCATATCCTTTATATTTTGTAATTTATGGTGTTTTCTGCAATAATACAAAGACACACTTTGGGGCACCTGCCAGAAAAATAAAGGGACAATTCAGCTGATATGCTTTGTATGGTCTGGAAAAAAGTATTTGTGCATGTACACAGTTTCACATACTTCATTCATGATTTCCTATGTTGGCTCTGTCTCTAAGCTCTCTTCATCATCTTCATCAACCTCTTCATCACATCAGTCATTTGATTCTTCACATCAGTTATGATCAAATGAATGATCAAGGGTCTTATGCTGATACAGAATGAAATATGAGGCAGGCACAGGCAAGCCATATACTTTAGAGCTGTGAGAGAATAAGCCATGCTGTTATTTTGATGTATTGTGTATACACTGCACCACTGTAACTTTTGTCTCGCTCTTCAGATCGACTGGCCTCTATTCGCTCATATGATGAAATGTCAGAGGTAAGCACTTCAGCTGCAAAAAGTGCTACCAACTTAAATAAATTATAAAATTATTTAAATATTACATAATTATATAAATCATATATTGTATATAACAAAATCTAAAAATATAATTACATACCTTAAATATAAACATAAAATAATTATTATTATTAATGATAACATTTTGCACAGTATGTAGCAGTCACTGCTACAAAAACACTGGCTTTTAAAAATATATACATATACATATATATATATATATATACATATATATATATATATATATATATATATATATATATATATATATATATATATATATATATATATATATATATATCCTCCCTCACGCCCCCTGTCTGTGCAACATGGAAGAGACGCGTTGGTTTATGCTTCAGTTCATGCATACACATTTTATTTTCAGCGGCTATTGTTGCATGGTGCAATTGTTTCTCATTACATCCTGGCAAAGCTGAATATAGTCTTCTGCCAATGACGAGATTAAAATCAATCTGCTGAGACAGCCTGAAAAAACAAAACAAATTAATTAATCAGTGAGAAGTAATCTGTAAATGAGGGAAGAGAAGCGAGAAAGACTCGGGTGGG
Organism: Onychostoma macrolepis; assembly: GCF_012432095.1. Taxonomy (NCBI): domain Eukaryota; kingdom Metazoa; phylum Chordata; class Actinopteri; order Cypriniformes; family Cyprinidae; genus Onychostoma; species Onychostoma macrolepis. The sequence continues at coordinate 17,713,719 of NC_081164.1, read as the reverse complement.
CCATGCCAGAAGGATGGAATGAAAATATTTGAGGTCACACTTGACCCCAAGCAAATAGTCTTAATTTTCTCCCTATCATATAATCACACATTATATAAGAACATTCTTTATTCCTTGTTTTAAAGAAATAGTTCACTCCAAAATCAAAATTTACTGACAGTTTACTCAACCTCAGGCCATCCAAGATGTAGATGAGTTTCATTCATCGGAACAGATTTGAAGAAATCCAACATTACTTCGCTTACTGACCAGCGGACCCTCTGCAGTGGGTGCCGTCAGAATGAGAGTCCAAACAGTCACAATAATCCACAAGATTCAGTACATCAATTAGCACCAATTAAAAGCTGCATGTTTGTAAGAAACAAATTCATCTTTAACAATTACTTGTGGATTAATGTGATGTATTTATCAGCTGTTTGGACTCTCATTCTGACGGCACCCATTCACTGCAGAGGATCCAAATCTGCTCTGACAAAGAAACAAACTCATCTACATCTTGGATGGCCTGAGTAAACTTTGAGCAAATTTTCATTTTTGGGTGAACGATTCCTTTAATTCCATTTGTTCAGATATTTTCTTTTTATTCAGGATGCTCTCAGACAGAGGCTGAAATTGCTGTCTACTGAGAAGTGCAGCCTTCAATCCCAACTGAAGGATTTCCAAATGAGAATTGTGCAGGAAGGAAAGGTGAAGTCCTACACCATTATATCTTCCACCATCGTTCCTACTACGAAAACTTGTCTCTAGTCAAGACGTCACATATCTTGTACAAAATCTCCAGCTGTTAATTGTAACATAAATGACATTAACATGAGAAAGTGAAAGAGTTTAGGTCTGGGCTGCTGAATTGCCCTATAGGTATAATAACAATTATTTCACAATTATGCTGACATGAGAGTCCTAAATGGAATTATAAAGAAGGATTATAATCTGTCGTTACTTGGTCATACATTAAAAAGACAGATAAATAAAGACATAATTGTCCTTATTATGCATTCTATTCCTAATAGACTTACCAGAAAGTCTACGAAGAAAGGCGGGCGTATCTTGCAGAGATTGCAAAGGTGAGGAAAGCATTTAAAATAAATTTTCTAGTTTGTGCTTTCAATTATTCACTTGACAGATGTTTTTATCCAAGGCGCTGTACAGTGTAGGTTTTATCATTATGTGTGTTCCATGAGAACCAGACCCATCACTGTGGTGTTGAGCTACTTGACCAAAGATATTATCCAAAGTGTTGCGCATAAACACTGATAATGTGTCCCTATAGCTGTCCTCATCGCTGGATATGAGCAGAAAGCAGCAGATGGTTCAAGCCCGGAGGACAGCCCTGGGTCCAGAAAAAACGTAAATGTGAAAATGCACTGTACATCATCAAATGGCACTACTTTGGTTCATAGCAAACAATGCCAGGTCTTATTTTGTTCTTGAAACATTTTTTAAGCGACATGGAAAAAACATGCAGGGTTGAGCCATTCAGTTATTGTGAACAGAATGTGATTTTATCATCATGTATACTTACTAATTTCACTGAAATACTTAAAACCGTGAGTAACAAGACCAATCCTTTCAATCTCAGTAGACTTAAGAATGAGCAATAACTTAAAGGGATAGTTCACCCAAAAATTATTCTGTCATTATTTATGTCTTTCATATTTCTTTAGGCTATATTTGTACTCTGCAGAAGTCAAACAGGTTTGGATATATAACAATTTCTATAGATGAACTATCCCTTTAATATTCAGTTATTCAGGTTTAATTGTCCTATATGAATAGACACAGTAGATGGATGGTCTGTCTTTGATTGCAGTAATTGTACTTTTAAATACATTTTTAGAATTTTGGATATCCTAAATCATATTTTTTTGTTTTGTTTTGTTTAAAGCAGAGGCCAGGAGAGTAAGAGGCAACATTCAGATATGATGAAGGGGTCTGTCAAAAAAGCACCAGCGAGGAGTCGACTCCCACGATTAAAACATTAATGCAGTTCAGGGATCTTCAACAGGGTGTCCATCAATTATTGTTTGATTATTTTTGTAATCAAATTACAATTTTTATTTTTTATTTTTTTTAAGAACAGTAAAATGAAGCATAATTTTTGAGTTCATAGACCTAGCTTGATAGAGGCCACTCTGAACTTTAATGATATTCACTAAATACTTTAAAATAGTTTTTAAAAATAATTTCTTCGCTTATTTGATTAGGTTTTGTCTTATTTCATTTCAAGGTATTTTCTTTAATTAAATATATTGTCATATCAGATGTTAATTATGTTATGAAATCTTCCCAGATTGCAAGCAACCACTGAAACAATAAGTCATTGTTTATATGTCAATGCTAACTGCATTGAATTAGTGTTACAAAGTGATGTTGGATCTATATCACTTTTGCACCCAAAATTAATGTTGAAACAATGGGGATATTTCAACAACAATAAAAAATGGTAATGTCTTTGAATGAACATTATGAAGTAGGCTAATGCTGGTTCATCATCACTTATGCACCCTCACTTAATGTTTAATTTAAAAAAAGCAATGAAAATGTCATTGAATCAATGTTACACTATGATGCTGATTCTACATCACTGTTGAGCCTATATAGAAATTAACAAAAAAAAAAAAAATGTTTTATGTGATTACAATGTAATGTTCATTCTAAACCACTTAAAATAATAATAATAATTAAAAATACTATTGAAATAATTTTGCCATCTGATGAACCAAGTTAACATTATGGCACATCAACAAACTCCTGACCATTTCAAAGTTTGGGGAAAACCTTTTAAAATGAAAATGACACATTTCCAGCAGTTGTCACTTTATTTGTTTTTAAACAGATTTAGACAATCAATGACAAAAAGATTAGTCTTTAAAAAACAAAAGTGGGACAAAAAGTACATAACTACAACCTTTAAGATAATTACTTTCAGCCGATGCCAGACTACAGTGGTCCAATGGCTGGCTCACAGCTGCCTCTTTTCCTTTGGGTTCTCTGAAATCTGAATCTCATCATATTAAATAACTGAATGAAGAATATGGATGATGACCTGACAAATTAGTAATCAGGGAGCAGGACATAAAGCACAGGATAGCATAATTGTCTCAACGTCTCAACATTGTATCAGTGTCACCTTGCTGGGATTTTCATTGCATGCTTCTATGAAGAGTCAAGGTTAAGACGATCTATTTTATATAATTATGTAATTTTAGAATACACCTACATAATTATATTTAAGACTAATTAATGTAGTTAGTGTTATTTGAATGATCAAAGCAGTTTGGGCATGTGTACAAACACATGTTCGCTCTGAGTCGTGAGGGAGCTTCGAGAAAGAGACTTAGTGGAGCAGCCTCACCGGAGAGGAACGGGGCGGGGGGTGTGTGTGTGAGAGAGTGTGTGTGTGTGTGTGTGTGTGTGTGGGGAGAGAGGGAGGGATGGCTGGCTGTGGCAGGTCTGCGGTGCGGGGCTGAATCTCAATGAGAAAGCGGCCAATGTAAATCACTGCAAGACACGGAGGAGAGAGAGAGAGAGAACAGCAGCTGCCGACCGACCGACCAGCAGCCAGCTTCCTCTGCGGGACAACAAAGGAGGTGCCGGGCTCACATCACGACTCCTGTCAGCACAACTCAACATCTGAATCGTGACCATTACGAAGAAACCTTGAATATTCCCTAAGTCTTCACCTTTAGGCAAGTAGAAAGGTCTGTTTCTTTTCTGTAAGTAGAAATAAAGCGAACCGAAAACTCGCAAATATTTTAACCTGCCTTTGAATGTTGTTTTGCTCAGTCTAATTCATTTGAATAGTTCAGCTTATCAAATTGTCAGCGACGTGACGTTAATTTTTTTTTCCGGATCGAAGTTATTTACATTAAAAAATTAAACTGAAACAAAAATGACGTGATCATGTTTTCAATTTAAGGATCAAAGTAATTTTCCTATGTTTGCGCGACTATGTCAAACTGTTATTGTTGGGGAAAATGTAGTAATTCGACATAATCTTTTATCATTTGTTTTTTAAAAAAATATATATTTGTGTCAGTGTCACTCTTTTTGTGTGTGTCTGTAGCCTACATATTTTTTAAATATTTTATTCATATATTTTGAGCTTTTTATGAAAGGGCTTGCGTTCAGGTCGAAAAAACCTTCTAGGTAACGTTATTACTAAAAATGAATTTGTTTCAAATTAAAAATAAATCCTTGAAATATGTTTTAAAACTTTTTTTTGAAAACCTACTTTTTACTTGACAGTTAAACCACTCTGAGAGTTTTTAACCTAAAATAGTTGTAAAAAAAATATATTAAATATTTTTCAAACGTATGAAAGCAATATCTGATTCTAAGAATTTGGCACGTTTTGAACTCGATCAAAGATTTTTAACATCCTTATTGGACACTGAGCCTGAAATACAAATAGGCTAACCATTATTCAACGTAGCCTATATAGGCTACTAAAAAATAACAGACTTTTGAGCACGTTTGCCATGTCAAAGTGACGCTCAAAAACAGGATGACAGACGCAGGATTTAATTAGCTCTAAGAAGCTGTCACTAAAAGGTTATTTTCAGACCAGACATTAACTGACACCCATATCACAGGGTTGAAGGATTACACCTACACGGTTAGTTAGGTAACTTCTCTTATCCACATTTAATTTTTACGCTTTAGATCTAATTTGACTGGACGACATGGAGGAACACTTTGACGAGAGGGACAAAGTGCAACGCAACAGCCGAAGCGCAGGCCGGGCGAACGGGCTCCTCAGCCCCACTCACAGCGCCCACTGCAGCCTGTACCGGACGCGCACACTCAAAGCTCTGAGCCAGGAGAAGAAGGCGAAGAAAGTGCGCTTTTACCGCAATGGTGACAAGTACTTCAACGGCATAGTGTATGCCATCTCATCGGACCGGATAAGAACCTTTGATGCTTTGCTGGCCGACCTGACCCGAACCCTTTCTGACAACGTCAACCTGCCCCAAGGGGTGCGAATCATCTACACAATAGATGGTTCCAAAAAAATCACCAGTATAGATCAGCTGGTGGAAGGTAAGAAGTTATCTAATGCCGCCCAAACACTACACGTCGGATTGTTGTTCTTCTCACTACACAGTTGTCATTTTCAGTCAAACACATTTCACGCTACATGAGTTGGATCGCAGACAGACCAAGATAGCCTATTTAACCTGCTATATGTCTCTCGGGCATTCTTTTATAATTGAAACATAGCGATTGTCACTCAAATGATCACACACTGATTTGCTTCCGATTCTTTTTTGTTTGTTTTGTTTTTTGCCTCCAAATTTTTTAAATTATTATAGATATTTTTTATGAGAACGTGCTATACAGACATAATTTTGCCATTGCATCTCGCTGCTTTTTAAGCGTCTCCACAAGAACAGTGTTTTTATCATGTAAAATTTCAAGCATTTCAACTTTTAAAAATGCATCATGACACAATCTCATGAGAAAACACCAGTAAGCAAAAAGCGCACAAATGAGTTTGCGTGAATTTTGTATAAATTCATGCAAATTAAGGTGACCACTTCCCGGGGACACGTTCTGCCCAGAATTTCTTAATTGCCTAAAATATCCTGTTTGCACTGTGCCGATCAATCGTTGTATGACATTAAAGTACCACGAGAGCTGTAGAGAACAGAGCAGAAGCTTATACTTTCGAATCGCTCTCGCGGTACTTTGATGTCAATGATTGATCGGCGCAGAGCAAACAACCAACAACTGGTTATTTTAGGCAATATAGAAATCCTGGGGAGAACGTGTCCCTGGGAAGTGGCACGCCTGGTCACCTTAATACAAATTCTAAATGTAAAATATTTTCATATTGCCATGGAAGTGCATAGAAAATTACTTTTCAATTTTGCTGCCCTTTGTTTTGTGCTTTGTTGTTGCTGTTTTTTAATGCAACAATGTATTCTATGTGAACAGCTTTTTAGTCTATCAAATATGATTCAAAGCTGCAGTCCGTAAGTTTTGCCTCTTTGTCGCCATCTCTGTTTGAAAACCTGGAATTGCAGCTGTGTGCGGAATAATCTTGCTTGCCTGGGCTGTACTCCGGCACTGCTGCAGCAGATGAATCTAATGTTTTGAGATGAATGAATGTGTAGCTGTCAGTCACCGCACCGGTGTGGATGTTTACTGTACTTCGCAATCACAGATTCTAGCCTATGTCTTGGAATATATGACCCAAATAAGAATTTTCAGCGTATATTGTCATCTGAACAAGTTAGTAACAAGTCTGCCAAGTTTGTTCTGACCAACTGAGGAAAAAAGCATTACCATAAATCTAACGATCTATTAGCTCATATCACATCAAACCTTGCAAAGTGTTATTAATGTTATACTTTATTCTCAAATTATTAATGTTAACAACATCAGCATTGCTTGTCTATGAGTATAGTGTGTATTAGCGTGTAGATTTCAATTTCTGTACAGTCTAATCTAATTGTCATACCATTCGAATTTCATATTAAGAAATTCTTTTAACCTAAAAAGCAAACTATGCTCCCTTCGAACTGGTTTTCTGTAAAATACAAATCTTGTGTAATCCCAGGCTATCTGTAATCAGAAGCACATTTTAAAACTGGAATATAATTTAATTTCATTCACACGTGTTTCATAAACACATAATCCTTTCTGGATTACAATCCGCCATCAAAATGATAAATTAAATTATTCCAGCTGCTGTGAGAAAAGGCTATAAACGATCCGCCACCTGCAGGATCCTCACATGCGACAGCCTAGTAGCTGGGACAACTTCTTTATGTTTACAGACGTGACGTAATGACGCAGTGCCATGCTCGAATTTCCCGCGAAAACCTACCCGTACCACTCAAATTAGAAAACATTATTATAAACCCTTGTGAATCAGGCTAAAGTAAGGCTATAGTTTTGAAAACTGGCTGGTTATGTACTTGCTCAAATATTGATTTCGGATAATTTTTAACCAAAAAAAGTTACAGACTGCAGCTTTAATTTTGATAGCATATTGTTTTATGAGATGCTCTAAAAATGCCATAGCTTGGTGCATTGGATGCTCTTGGATTCTCTTTTCAAAATTAGAGCAGTAAAAGTGACGACAAGGATACAGAATTAGGGCACTCAATGATGAGCATTTAAGTCTGCATGACTTTACCTTAAATCAATGCATTTTAACAGAGATGACAGCTCAATCGACAGTGAAAATCACCAGTCACTGCCTCGGGTCTTTTATCCTAAAATGCACTCATTTCTTTTCATAGAAAATGTGAAAAATCTCACACATTTTATGTCACTATGTTCTCTCCGTAATTTTAGGTGAGAGTTACGTGTGTGGCTCCACCGAAGCCTTTAAAAAACTCGACTACTCCAACAATGTCAACCCTAACTGGTCTGTGAATGTGAGGGCCTTAGGCTCCAGCAAATGCCCCACGTCTCTAGCCAGCTCGAAATCAGGACCGCAGTTCAAAGAGAGCAAAGACTTCATCAGACCCAAACTGGTCACCGTCATCCGCAGTGGGGTGAAGCCGCGGAAGGCAGTTCGCATCCTGCTCAACAAGAAGACGGCTCACTCCTTTGAGCAAGTTCTCACTGACATTACAGATGCTATAAAGCTCGATTCTGGCATTGTCAAGAGGATCTACACTCTTGAGGGAAAACAGGTAAGACTGCCAGTTCATGAATGGAAATCTTGATACTGCTGCCATAATTTAGTATAAGGAGAATCTGTTTTGTGTTGTATCATGATGGAACTTTGTTATGTAAAGTTGATTCATTCATGTGATTTTACCTCAGACAACTAATGAATTTCATAATAGCTTCTGTTATGTAAGCTCACCCTTTGAACTGGCACGGAAAACTTGAAAGCTTACTGAGATTGCACATTGGGAGTCCCGGATAATTGAGTGGTTGTGAAATAGAAATGTTAGAAATGATTCATTCATCAACAGCAGAATTCCTCTTATGTTATTGTTATCAGTTGACTCTAATACTGTATAGAGCTAAAAGTGTTTCAAATTGTTCTTCTGTTGTAAAACCCACAAGAAATATCCTAGAAGTAGGGGACTCAACATCCAAACAATGTGGCTTTTGTTTTTTAACCTCTGAAATGAATTCATCCCACAAGCCTTGAATTATAAATAATGAAGTGTCATTATTTCAAATGCTACAGCAGAAATCTCCCCCTAACCTGCAGCAAGAGTTATGGCAGATCTAGTATAGTTTATGAATGGGAATCTGTGTCTTTGCCCACGCACACTCAACATGAGAGAACTGGTGGCTCAGAGAATACAGAAATAACTCGGGCTTCTGCTCTCATTTTAATTCCTCCCACCTTTTCGTGCCGCTCTGAAACAGCTGTGCCACCCCACACATGCAGAATGACAGAAGGGCGCATGCGTGCATGACGTGCTTTGACGTACGTTAATAAATATTTGATCATTCCCATTGTAAGACGTGCAGCTCAAAAGTGCACTTGTGCTTTTTTCATTTTTCTAATTTAATGTACTGTTTGCATAGCATTATATTATTAGGATAACAAGTTTAGTGAAAATTGGAATTTTAAAAAATTGCATATTTATTTACATTCATTTTATATTTTAATTTGGTGTGTCCCCTTTTGCAGTAAAAAAAGGCAGTGGTAAAACTTCTGATCCAAAGAGCATCATGTGCTTCAGGAAGGAAGTTTGACCTTTTGTCACATGACTAATGTTGCAAATTTGCTTAGTAACCTAAAAATAGTGTAGAACCTTAAATATTTCAAAATCATTTTACATAATTTTTTCTTAAAATGTTATGTTTATTTCCAGCTTTAATTCTGAATCAGGGCTATTTTAGTATTTCATTGAGATACCATGATACTTTTTATTAATTTTCTGCAGTTTAATTTATTGTAAGTTTCAGTAATTTGTCATTATTATTATTATTATTATTATTATTATTAAATATGTGCATGTGCAGGTTTTTTTTTTTTTTCAATTTTAGTTATTTTAATACATAAAGATTAACTAAATGCAAATGAGAAATGCTGCCTTGTCAACTAGGTGAAATAAAATAAGTTAAAGTTTCTTTTATTTAGATTTTATTTTAATTCTGTTCAAGTTTATTTAATTTAATTTAACAAAAACATTTTATAGTTTTAGTTTTAGTTAACTATAATAGCCCTGTTTTGAATCCAAGAATTTTTAATGTGGACTTTTGAATGTCACTGTACATACTCATCTTCCAATGTGTCTCTTCTCAGCCAGGTAAAATGTGCAAATAAGCAGACGCCATTTGGCTGAAATTCATTAAACTCTAATTAATCTGTGCACAGACTACTTTCTCTCCATTGATCTCTGTGCTGGCAGCTCTGCCAGTGTCTCAGATCTTTAGACTTGGTCTTTTCTATTTAAAAAGTCCTCTAAATCACCTTGAATGTGGAAAACCGGAGCACATCATATCATGTGCAGTCGTGCATAAGACTGCCTTTTTAGAGTAGCTATTGAGCAACAAATATGTATTTTGAATTAAATGTGATTCATAAAAGCCTTCCTCCCACTGTGTGGGTCTGATATCAGAGGTTATACAGCATGGCATCAAAGCCTTGGTCACCATCCAGATAAAGTAAGAGCATTATGGCTAACGCTAAATTTAGAACAGGGATCGATTGGGCCTGAGGGAGCTGTCTAATGAACAAGCCTGGCCTGCACAGTTACAGCACACCATTTTGTCCTGATAGAATTATGAACAAAAGCAACAGAAACCAGGAAGGAGAGACAGAGAGAGAAAATAAAAGGAGATAAAAGAATCTGCTTGGGTTAGAGAAAAGAAAAAAGAAAAAGAAAAAAAAGATGAACGCATTACTAAAATGAAATGGGAGGTTGAGAAGTTCAGGTGCACAATTAACAAAGCAATAAAAGTACATCTTCCTGTTTATTGTCCAGTTTGAATGCAGGATCCAGGTGTGGAAGCAGCATATGCCAATATTATTGTTGCTGTGCTTGTTTGATGTATTACAAAAGAAAATCTGACTGTGTAGGTGATTAATGGCATTTCTAAAGCAATTGTTAGTTAAGTTCTGTGTTGTTGAGTCATGAGGTAGTTCATTATCTTTTACAAAACATGATTGTCTTTTTAGTATTATGTCATTGCAGCCATTTTTCACTAGGCTCGTGTTGGTTTTGCAAAGTTTGCAAAAAAGAAAAAATGTAAGAAAATCCATGCAAATTCTATTTCATCTGCTCAGAGAGAGTTCAGTAAGAGAGCTGAGCCAGGATATTATTCAGTCGACCAAAAGTTTTCGCATTTTTCTGCTGCGTTAATGTATGCAAATGAACCTGTCTGTACCTTATGAAAGAAAAATATGGATTTCTGCTTTCAGTCAGTGAATAAAACTTCAGTTTGTTGCCTGCCTTGGTGGAGTCTAATGTAAAATGTGCTCCAAACAGAAAATGTTTATGGTATATCACACATTGTATGGCATGTTTCAGGGAAAGCAGAGTGAAATTCAGCCAGTTTGTCTGTTAGTAAAAAAGCTAATTATAGGGAGACGGATTGCAATCTGATTACTCATCAGGGAGTATGAATGTGATTTTGTCAAGTGTAAATGTATGCGTTTCTTCAAGCTACAGATCCTGCCAGTTACTTGAGTATCATATGGCTTGGTAGAGATGTGTATTCCTTCTGTTCATGCAAGGCTGATTTCATATTAGATCAAATGTCTGATGCAACTTAAACAGTTGTTTCTGGTGCAAATAATAGTGTATTTCACTCTCCTACCCATATGGTCCTTGCATAGCCGACAACAGGCGTTGATGTCTTCAGCGACTGAATCATTGTGACGGAACCAACATCTGCCTCTAGCTCTGATGTCTGTAGCACCTGACGTGATTTTAAAAATAGACATCAGTTGCTAGCATGCATGTGAGATGCATGTAGCCACCGTCTCTATGTGGAAATGAAATGTGAATGAATCAAAAAGCTCATGATCACAAGAGAGATCTGGGTTTTTGGGTCTTTGCGTGAGTCTCATGGCACCTTTCTGAGAACCTGTATAATGAGGTCAGAGACAGTAGATCAAGGCTTTATTCCATCTTCCTACATATCGTGAGGCTTTTTTCTGGAGTGTTACTGTAGGATGTGAAGTATGAATTGTGTAAGGTTTTATGATAAAAAAAAAACCCAAAAAAACATTGTGATGCTGTAGTAGAAAAGAACAAATACTACAGCTCTGTATAGATGGAGGTACTGATGGCTGAGTTACCAGGCCATTCTGCTTACTTTATTCAAAAGTTTGTGATATGCATGCATACACTACATGATGTAGGTGCATCGTGGTACTCATGAATGGTGGTGGACAGTAACATGGAGGAGAAAAATTGTTGAATAAAGTAGTTATTTTTGTTTTCTTTGTGCACAAAAATTATTCTCGTAGCTTCATAAAATTACTGTTGAACCACTGATGTTACTGTTTCTAGACCTAGAACATTTGAGTTGCGTTGCTGTCTATGCAAGGTCAGAAAGCTCTTGGATTTCGTCAAAAATATCTTAATTTGTGTTCCAAAGATGAACAAAGGTCATATGGGTTTGGAAGTACATGAGGGTGAGTAATTAACAGCATTTTCATTTTTGGGTTAACTATCCTTTTAAACTACCTCACAATTGTAATGTTAAAACTAGTGAATGTAGCGTAAATGTAAATGTTTATTTTTGGCCTTTTGTCATTTTTTATAGATACAATAAGTTGGTAATTTTGCATGCCAGATTTCAACTCCCTTATCAGAAACGCAAAGCAACTTAGCGGCCAGCTCTTTTGACTTGATGTTTAGCCAACCACATAGTGACTCCTCAGATCCACAAATCAACACCCTACCAACTATCCAGTGCACCCTAGTATCATAGTGGCAAGTTTTGCATGGAAAAGCACCACTAGTTTTATTGATTGATTCAGGTGCTTCGCATACAGATATTTCAGAGTTAGAAAAGTTTTCTGTGCCACATCTGATTCAGATTCCCTCAGATGGCCACTGACCTGGATCCAGTCCCCGTGTGATCTCCAGAAATTTCCGGTAATGCTGAGTGCAGGCTTATATTTTTGCTTGTGATGCTGGAGGACACTGCTGACAGATGGGAGCAAAGAGGGCATACAGCTGAAATTCATAATTAAACTGTCTTAAAACCCATTTAATGTCATCTGCAACCATGCAGGGACCCTCCAAATGGCCCTGGCTTGGAGCTTTCTGTCTGTCTCTGACATTCTGACATATATGTAGAGTATCAAAGTTGTGGTTGTCTTTCCTCACAAAGGACAGGACTTTGGACATGAGCTAATTTTATCCTTGCTTGTTGCTCCCTCATGATCTCTCCTTCCAAAGAAACTGATCAACCCCCCCTTTCAACAGTTTCTATGACGATGTGATCCAGTTGCTTAGTAACGGCCTGAGCCTTTGTGGCGTCACCGTGGGCAGTAGTGTGTGTCGGAGTGTGTGGGGAGTTTAGTCTGAGAGAGAGGTAGACGTACGATAAGTGGTTTAGGCCGCGGACATGGCTCTCTTGTTCTTATCCGTTAAGCCTATATTTACTCACACAGACACACACAGGACATAAAGCTACACAAAGACACAGCTTTCAAATAGTTAACACACAGACACAGACACACACACACACACACACACAAACAAATAACCAGACAGACGTGTCCTGCATACTGCAACTGATTCTTAATGACCTCTGGCATATGCTTCGGGCCGAGACAGAGACATAGCAGGCGTGTAATCGGCAATCATTCATGTGTTTGCTCTTCTTGGAGTTTGCCGTATGGACATAACTGATTTTCCGCCCCATTGCATACACACACCCTGCTTAATTAGCCATGTCTTTCAATCTCTAACAGCCTTCCATTGTCTGGAGGGCCATTTACCCCCTCTTGAGCTCTCCTCACCTCTCGTTCCCCTCCTGTCCAATAAAATGGCCAGATATTCTGCCTTTGGCATATGGTCACGCTCTCCCCAGATTTGGTTGTCAGCAGAATTTCTTTGTTTCCTGGTGACTTAAATCCATATTAAAATCCAAATCTGGATTAGCAACTCAATCTAAGATTGAAGTTTAATCTGGGTTTCAGTAATGTTCTCAAATGTTGTATTTAGTGAAAAATAATGAGGCAAATTGTGCCACTTTTGTACATGGTGATAAAGTGCTGCAGTAGCACTGTGCTTAAATTAGGGGTGTTTATATCTGTGTTGTTTACGTAAGTAAATATAACATTACTTTACATGATTGTTTGTTTTATTTAGTTTTATTTTTCTCTAGATGATTTGTTTTTTTTAGTTTTACTCTAGATAACTGATTTGTTTTGTTTTACTCTAGATTATTGTTTTGTTTGGTTTTACTCTAGAAAACTTGTTTTATTTTAGATAACGTTTTGTTTTACTCTAGATGACTGTTATGTTTTACTGTAGATTACTTTTTTTTATTTTGTTTTGTACTCTACATGACCTTTTGTTTTTTATTTTGTATTGTTTTACTCTAGGTGACTGTTTCGTTTTACTCTAGATGACTGTTTTGCTTTGTTGTAGTTTTACTCTAGATGAGTTTTTTGTTTTACTCTAGATCAGTTTTGTTTTGCTTTTTGTTTCTTTTGTTTTACTCTAGACGACTGTTTTATTTCAGTTTTACTCTGGATGACTTTGTTTTTGTTTTGTTTTACTCTAGTTTATGTTTTTGTTTTTTGTTTCTTTGTTTTATTTTAGATGACTTTTTAGTTTTGTTTTAATTTTACTCTAGATGATTTGTTTTCATTTAGTTTGCATTTAGTAAAAAATTAAGGGGCAAATTACCCCACTTTAGTAGGCCTATGTGGTGCTAAATGTGTGGCAGTAGCGCCGAAAATGAAGTCATTGTCAACAGTCTTCTTTTCTATGTAAATTAGACTTATAGATTGTGGAAGAACAGCATTGAGTTTTGTGAATAAGCAACAACAAAGAAAAACAGGCATGCGTAGAATTCCTTTGAAAAGAAACGTTTGTGCATATTTTGTAGTAATTCATCAAATAATGATCAAATGACAGATTTTAAATGCGCATATATCCAGACAAGCCATGCAGTCTTTTAGCATTTAAAAGAGCTGGTTCAGATGCCTTGACTGCACTGTAAAAATTTAAAATTTTAAGGCAACCAGCTTCCGCAGATTTTTGAGTTTGCTCAACTTATTTTTGTGGGAGATTTTCAATTTTTGTTGTATAAACTTAAAATGACAAGTTGAGAAAACTCAAAAATCTGCTGAAGCTGGTTGCCTTAAGTTGGCTCAGCTTTTTTTTTTTTACTGTGTGTAGTGTTTTAAGGGTCTGGTCAGTCAAAAGGGGCCGTTCACACAGAATGCATTTTTGCATTCTCTTTTCTTTTTCTTTGAGCATTGCATATTGCGTAAGTGTTGCTGCATTAAATATTCTTAGATTATTTTGAAAATGTTCTCTTTGAGAAACACCCATAATTAATTCATTATTATAACCATGTGTGCTATAATAATTTGTGGCATCTTGTGCATGACACTCTGTTCTAAAAATGCGACTTGCAATTTTAAAAAGTTAAGAAACACATCTCTAGACCTTCCTTTTTTCATTTGAGTGCCCTGCATCTTAGTTCTTAAACATGCTCTGTGTGAATGGCCCCTTAGGATGCTGAGTATTAGAACGCCATATCATGCACAGAATGCTGCAAAAGCATGAGCAAAATGATCAAACATATCTGTCTACATAGAAATGGAAAACCAAAGCAGTGGAATTAAAAAAAAAACATGTTCTCTCGAATACGCCAGTGGTAGTCTGCTGCATTGTCTGGTAACCTTGCACACAAAACTCACAAGATTGAGAATTGTGTCGAGCAGATTGCTTTCAACACAGATTGCGTAAACATGTTTGCGTTGCCTGATTTGCATAATTCATTTCATGAACCGGGCACTATAACAAGACAGACAGTACTTGCAAATAAACAGCAGTGAATTCCCCTCAAAAATGTGCAGTTGTTCCTTTGCTTTGTATTTTAGCTCATCCATCCTCATTTATTCTGTAGCGTGTCAGACAGCAGGTATCTGGAGATCAGATTTTAGTTAGTCTGCTGCTTTTGCTGAGTCACTCCTACCAGGTGTGTGTGTATGAAGGAGTGTGTGTTTGTATGTGAACTTTTGTGTCGACAGCTTGTGTTTGGACATAAAAGCACTGTGTGTGTGTGCACAGCAAATGAGCTTTCCATGCAAATCATTTAATGTGCGTCTGCTGCCAAAACCACACACAATGAAAGCCAAGAAAATAAGGGGCATTTATATCTGTCTTATTAACTGAAGAACCCCTAGTTACTTGTAAACATAACACTGCTCTAGATTCCTGTTTTGTTTTGTTTTGTTTATTTATTTTTTTGTCTGTTTCAGTTTTTGTTTTGCGTTTATCTTTATCTGTTACTTCTCTTCTCATTTTCTTTAAGTGCTGCATATTGCGTAAGTGCTGCTGCATTGAATGTTCTTAGATGACTTTGAAAATGATCTCTCTGAGAAGCACTCATAATTAATTCATCATCATCATCATCATCATACCCTTATCTTTTAATGTCTGCTGTAATAATAACGTCCACACTGAACTTTCTAATGAGAGCAGTGTCTGGTGAGACTATCATCAAAGAGAGAGTGAACGAAATGGAGAGAACAGTCTGATCGTCTGAAGCTACATCTTTTCCTGCAGTCTTTTCTCGAGGGACGTGATTTTTATCGCTCGCTGAAGTTCTGTAATAATAAAATGATTCCCAATCTCCACCCACTTCTGGCATAGAGTATGTCTTATGTAATTGAGATCTTATGTAACCGCTCTTGTAGTCTGCACGGCATTTAGCAGGCCTGATTTAGGAGATCAAGATGGCAGCTAATTCATCTGAAGAAGCTCTACATTATAGCAGACAGTGACATTATTAGGTCTCAGTTCCCTTGACTCCTTGTGCTCTTAAAGGGACAGTGCATCCAAAAAAGAAAATTCTGTCTTTATTTTCTTGTCATCCCAAAGATACATGATTTTTTTCTTCTCTGTGATATTCAGTAAAAAGTTTAAGCTGCTCTTTTTTCAAAAACAGCTTTATAAAAGTGCCTCAAAAGATGTCAGTGCAACTTCTTAAGTCATACAATTGCTTTGTATGAGAAACAGACTGAAAATTACACACATTACACTTTTTTTGTTATGAATGGAAAGCTCAAAAAAGCAGTATTTATTCGAAATAGGATTGCAACATTTTGTAATATTGTAAATGTGTGTTTTTTTTTTAATTTAATGCATTCCTGCTGAATAAAACTAAAAATCTATTTAAAAAAACAAACAAAAAAAACTCATGTCATACTATATTTATGAAATCTGTCATATGAATTCAGCAGTCTTGGAATATAGTTCACAAGTTATATAGATAAGTTAATGGTGCTTTTATGATGCCATTTAGTCCTTTTTCGAGTATTAAAGGTCACTAAATATTTTCATCAAGTGGAAAAAGTGCAACTTCCTGCCTATAACATCTTCTTTTGTGTTCCTCAGAAGAAAGAAATTCCTGAACCTAAAAGACATTGTTTAAACCTTAACGTACCCCACTATGTCAGCAAATTCAAATTTGACATTATGAAATGTCAGGGCGTCAGAGTTCATCTTGTGTTTCATCTCAACCGAATGCAAAACAAGCTAAAGACAGCAGTTATTTTGAAGACTTTGTGCGGAGGCTTGAGGAACACTCAGATGGAGGTGGGCAATAATTCAATCTGTTGTCTGATGGGCTTCTTCTGTTGAAGGACCAGTCTGTTTTGATGAGACATGAGCCTCCCACGATCATAATGCTGTCATGCCGCCTCATTTTGTGGGGGCTTATTTTCTTCCCTCACTCCCTCTACGCACATTTACACACACATGCACCCACATGAGCATGCACATACGGGTGTAGGATGGCTGTATGTGAGCTTGTGGTGTGATGAAAAATTCTACATTTCTACCCCTACAGACTCCCTGCTGTTTTACACACGCACGCATGTGCAGGTCGGTGGGCCGAGGATGAGTGTGAAAGCATGAGCTGGCATTGATGCGGGTCATGACCTCACCAGCGCATTCGTCTCTGCCCTCTTGACAGGGACAGCTATTCTGGGTCCCATCGCCTGATACTAACTGGATTAACCATCAGCCTGGTTACTCAAGACTCACACTTTGACCCTGAATGAGTTCTTAGGGAAAAGAAGGAGGCCCTTTCGCCTTTGTTTTCTTTTGTTGTCAAAGGCTGCACTTTTTGAGGCACTTGTTATGTCTCTTCACGTTAGAGAGAACTGCAAACATAGCTTGTCTCTTGTCAGCGAACACATGGTTTAAACATCTTGTGGGAGCATTCTCATTGGCAGTGAGAGAAATGTCTCTGTTGCAGTGCTAGACTCTCAGCACCAAGGACAGCGCCACTCACTCTGACTGTCTGTCAAATGCTGCAGTGTTTTAAGTTTTTCATGTTTAATACTTTATACTTTTCCTGGTTTAATATGCATATCTAACTGACAGTAATCTATTTGTAGGTTCCCTGATAAGTAAAAACCCTGGCTCTGTTTGTTTGATCGGCCGGACACAGCAACACTGGCTCAACCAATGGCATGAGCTTGGGGCGGGGCTTTCTGTTTGTCCAACCAGTTACTGTTTTGCTGCTGCTCTCACAAACATTTACATATTTCAGTCTCTCACAAACATAAACGCATTTCAGTTTGAAAATCAAAAAAAATATTTTACTGTTCAGGTGATTAATAAATAGTGTTCAAGGTCAACACGACCTAAAAATTGCTATTTGTTAATACATATTCCTGTTCTTATTCGGGACCAATGTTGTTTTTTAGTATTATTTATATACTATTATAGTATATATTTATTCATATTTGAAGTAACTTTTATTTTATTTACAATTTTAATGTATTTTCAGTTCTCATTTTAATTTTTTAGTAATTTTGTTAATTTTCTGATTTTTATTTTTATTTTTTAGTCCAGTCTTAGTTTTGGTAATTTTAGTACTTCAGTTTAAACGTATTTCACTTCAGTTAGTTGCCAGAGCAATGTTTTTAATTCTTAATTTTTCATTTAACATTTATATTTAATTTAATTTCAGCCTTAATTCAATTAACAAAAACATTTTTAATAGTTTTAGATTTAGTTAACAATAACAACACTGTTGTGGACTAATCAGTGCACATTATTTTAAAGAAAATATTTTTGATCCAAATGCAACTGGCATGGATATAAAATGACTTAACGTTTTAGAAATGCCCATTTAGGCATTGTATAAAATAATAAAGCCTTTCCAAATTTTTGGCAATAGTCAATGCAGTAATTCATGTTAATTTTAACTTCACGTTAATTTCAAATGTTGAGATTACCAAGATTTGTGGGTTGTATTTTAAATAAGAGTACAATAAATTGCAATTATGTATACAGTGCATTTTTGAATGACATGGGTAGTTTTTATTTATTTTTATTATTTTTTTGTAATACTACTAGTAGTAGTAATAGTTCAATACGTCTCTCTTTTAGTCACCAGTCAGTCTGGGTGAACTGGGTCACTATAGAGTCTGAGAACAAAGACAAAGAACGAGACAGGGATGCAGCGTTTGCTATCAGTTCCTCTGGTTCACACCAGCTGTCAGAAACCCAACTTGTTGTTTACGCAACACTTTCTTCCTGAAGCAGGACAAATGCTGTTCTCATCCTCCCTGAGAACAGAGGTGCACAATTTTAACCTTGTTAAGAGGCTCTCTACATTTGTTCTGGGTCATTATGCACATCTGTTCAGACCATGAGGTGCTCATACAGAAATAAAATAATATGAAATAGAAATGTTGATTTCACAATACCCTTGTTCAGGGTTAAAGAAATATTTTTTGTCCTTCATGTTGTCCTCTTTTTTTTTTGATGACAGCATAGTGTACCTGTGCAGCTATATATAACCCTGCTGGCCTCACTTTCTGTTCACATCCTCAAGTAGTTTCAAACATTTTGTACAGAGTACTGTTCCTCTGTGAAACTTTACCCTGAGAGTGGTAAAAATAGCATATCACAGTTTTTTCCTTTTCTTACTGAATTAGCAGAGCCGTGGGTGAGAACAAGATGGAGCATCTGTACTGCAGCAAAACACTGCCTTGAAGAGAGATTTCATTTGTTTAACATAATACAATGAGACAGTTCATTTGTATCTAGAGACCTTTTCGTCCTCCAGGCTTCAAAATATTTGCAAGCGGCACGAAGCATTGCAAAACACAAAATTTAGTTTGATTTATACGCTGGGGTCTAAAAGTCTGCAATTGTATTTTTCAAATTTTTTTGCAAATTAGATTAGATCAGCATTTTGAGTTTTTGTTGCAAAGAACATCTTAACTTCACATGATTAGAATTTGCTTATTTGCTTAGTGACCTGGACTTGCACTTACATCTTAAATATTTATTTTGTGCTATATATATATATATATATATATATATATATATTGTTTTAAACCTTCTGTGTTTAATTTATGTTAAATTATTATAATTTTATAGTCATAATATTATTGATTTTTAAAAAAAATAGTGATAGAACATTATAATTAATATTATAATTATTATTATTTTTGTAACGGAGACAGAAAGAGTGATGGAAAGTATGTGTGCTTTATAAATTCAATCAAGGCATTTAATTTAGTTCATTGCCATTCTTGTTTTCCATATGTTTTGGTTTAGTGCATGTAAATAGCGACACCTAGTGGTTTCATAAATCATTGCGCGCTATCATTTAGGGAAATATTCTATCAATTCTATTAATATGGTCTAACGTGGCAGTGGAAGGAAATTGATATGGATATGAATTTAACCCTTACATATTCGTAGTAAATAATAACCATTTAATGATTCAATTGCTCTACAAATGGACTATATCAACAAGAGAAAGACAAAATATATCATGCACTGCCCCGGATTATCCTCTAGATGGCGCAATTGTAGCATCGCAAAACGGGAATTTACTATCTAGTCACCTCTGAGGCGTCTGTGCCCATCTAAGCCATTAAAACTACTAATTTGTTGTTTACACTGTTCTTTAAGGGAAAATAGAAGAAGGTACAATTTACTTTTTACTTTAAATCTCTGAATGAGGAACAGTTTTTTTTGTATCCTGAATTGCTAAATGGAAATGTAACTAAACAGAAGTGTTGTCCTTGATTGAATGTTTCTCTGAAAGTTTAACTTTTTTATGCAATTATGCAGCTCTTTGCCATTGGTCTCATCTCCATCAAAGCCAGTGTTCAGAAATAATCCATGTTATAAGCATTTAATCTTTGGACAGCTCTGCAGTTTATTGTGCCAGCTTGATCACTTTGTCTGTTCCACTTAAAGAGACAGACAACTTCTGAACACAGTCTTGCATAACCAAACTTGTTTTTACATTTCTTCACGACATCAAAGCTACTTTTTTGCTCTGGGAGACAGCTATCTCTGTCAGTCTGAGTTTGACGCTTTGCTGCTTTCTGATTCTCTCTCGCCTCTTTTTGTGCATCACCTTCATCCCAGTGGTCTTTTCTAAGCCGTGCCCTTATGTAGAACTGTTTTTCTGATGTTTTTTAATCGCCTCTTGATGAGAAACATCAGAAATATTCTCATCCTTAAGGCCGGAGCTCCTGCTGTTTTCGACGCAAAATTCTCAAAAGAGACCCTTTTATTCTCCTCTTCTTCTTTTTCTCGTTACTTTGTGCACAACATGTTGCAGACTGTGCCATGCCAGTTAGCTATAGACTTTGAAAGTGGGATCTGAGCCATATCTAGGGACCAGCGTATATTGTATCTGGGCTTTGTTGACGTTTAAACAGCCAGAACAATCCCTGCAACCACCTAGCAATGCCCTAGTAACCTCCAAAACACCTGCCTAGCAACATGCTTAAACCATTCACTCACAATACAGCAACTTCCTAGCAACATGCTTAAACCATTTCGAACACTTTAGCAACAGTCTACGGATCTACTAAAACACTCTGAACACCTTAACAACTGTCTATTGATGTGTTAAAACACCCAGAATACCTTAGCAATTGCTTAGCAGTGTGCTAAAAATGTTGAGAATGCTGTAGCAATTTCCAAGTGATGTGCTTAATTCAGAACACCTTAGCAACTGCCTAGAAATATGCTTAAGCCATGCCAAACACCTTAGCAACTGCCTAGTGATGTGGTAAAGCAATCAGAACACTTTAGCAACTGGCTAGCAGTGTGCTAAAAATGATCAGAACACCTTAGCATCAGCATAGCAACATTCGTAAACCATTCAGAATAATTTTTATAACATGCTCAAACACCTTGATGTGTGTAGACACCTAGAACACCGTAGCAACTGCCTAGTTTAAAAAAACTACTTGGCCAACTGAGTAGAAACATGCTTAATCCACTGAGAACACCTTAGCAACTGGCTATATCCATATATCCAGTTATCATTTATATCCATTTAAATAATTGTATAATTACTGGAATGCCATAGCAAACAAAAGTGCAATCTCAATGTCAGTTTCCAACCCTCATGAATAAAATAAAATCAATAAACTAAAATCTAGTTTCTTTGCCCTCTCCCTTCATTACAAAAAATGTCTGTCTGGCTAATGAAAAATCACGCATTCTCTTCATTGGTGCTTTAGGGGGCTAGAAATCATACTTGATCAAAAAACAGTAATAATTTCCTGGTTGTTCTCTGAAAAGGTCCTCTGTGTGTTTTGTGCTGTGCTCAAAGCTGATTATACATGCATTTGTTTGCTTGTTGTCCCCTTGTTTCATTGTTCAAACTGTAAAAAGGTTCTCAATGCAGTGTCCCCATAGATGGCCACAGGGCTGATGGGAAATGATGCTTGGCGGGTAGATCTAATTTCTTCTTGATTAGGGGCAATCAACAGTAACGTGGCTGGTGGTTACTCATCTTAAAAAGACATTAGAGATGGGCTCAGTAAAGCCTTCAAAGCCTTCTGGGTGGCGATCACGATCAAACCATCTCATTGGTTTTTTGAAGAAGAGGCTGGATCTGTAATTTGGGCTCTTTAATAATGGCTTCAGGATAGAAAACCTAATGATCAAAGAGATGTTCAGATGCTCTAATGGATCTAATTCTGCTAATGGCGTTCTCTCTTTCCAATTGCAGGTCATCTGCCTTCAAGATTTCTTCGGAGAGGAGGACATCTTCATCGCATGCGGCCCGGAGAAGTTCCGTTACCAGGATGACTTTATGTTGGATGAAAGCGGTAAAGAGCCTTTCGGTAGTTGTCTTTGTATTCATTTGAGTGAAAAACCACTACTTGTCATGATCTCATCAGCAGAAGGTCCATGTGGATGTTATCTTCCACCTACCCAGAAATGTTCTCTTTGTCCCGTCTTGAATGAATAACATCCTGTTACAAATTAGTTCATAAGAAGCTTATGAATGAATCCATTAAAGTTTCATCCCACAAATGTGGAATATAAAATAAAGGCTCATTCCCCCTTAACGCCTACACCAGCCACTTCTCTAATGGGTTTCTGCCACTTGTCCTAGATGGATAGACTTCCTCTCCTCGTCTCTCTCCTCCATGTTGTTCTTGTTGCTGTCAGGAAATGAGAATCTGTGTCTGGTTTCCTTTCATTAATGATGTGGAGAGACAAAGACTGTTTTCCGTTTGGCTCCTCCTCTGTGCTGATGTGAGCTCAGTGAATTGGTGTATTTGGAAGAGCTCTTTAATAGAAGAGACTTCTCTATCTATCCATCTATCTTTTTTATTTATTTTTTGAGGTGTGGCCAAGTATGGTGTCCCATACTTGGAATTTGTGCTCTGCATTTAAGCCATCCAAGTGCACACACACAGCAATGAGAAGTGAACAAACACACACACACACACACACACACACACACGGACCAATGTAGTTCTGTGCCTTGCTCAAGGGTCTCACCTCAGTCGTGGTATTGAGGGTGGAGAGAGTGCTGGACATTCACCCCCCCCACCTACAATCACTGCCTGACCCGAGACTCGAACCCGCAACCTTCGGGTTACAAGTCCTGCTTTCTAACCATTAACACTCTCTAACCATTAACACATCTCCCTCTCTCTCTCTATATCTATCTATCTATCTATCTTTTTTATCTCTATCTATCTATCTCTGTCAGTCTGTCTGTCTATCTATCTATCTATCGATGTCTGTCTGTCTGTCTGTCTGTCTGTCTATCTATCATCAAATTCAAATTCAAAATTGCTTTATTGGCACGACTGTAAAAAATACAATATTGCCAAAGCTTGAAATATATGTGGAGAAATATAATAACAATGAAAAGATCAAAATAATAGAATAAAAACATTATAACAATATAAACTTAAATAAACAGTGTAACAAATAATAACTTGTGTGAACATTTCATACCACAGTGTTTAACATATAAATACACACAGGCTGAGGGTCACTGTGGTAGACAGTAGGGAAACACACTGAGGTCAGACACATTATGTACATTCACCTGCTGTCTCTCAGGCTGTGGCACGTCCACACATATCTGTCCCTCTCCTAGTATTATCTTTATTTGTTCCTCTTCAGTCATGGCTGTAAAGTTCTTTATAATGTTTGTGAATTTGTTGATGTATATGTCTCTGATTGATTTAAATTGGTAACAGTGAGGTAGGAAGTGTGTCTCTGTCTGAATCTCTCCTGTCTCACAGTGAGCACACACTCTTTACTCTCTGGGTAACCAGCTCTTTTTGTGTCTGCCGGTCACAAAGTCTTTGCTTTGTGTCTTTGACACTCTGGAGATATTCTTCTAATTCATATTTTGATTTTATAGTTTGATAGAGTTGTAATTTGCTTTGTGTTTTGGTTTCTTGATCCCAATGTTCCAGATATATATTTAAAGATTGTTTGACAATTTGATTTATTTTGATGTTTGGGTGAGAAGCAGTGCTGGTCTGAGACTGGTTAGTCTTAGAGTTAGTCAGGTTAGTAAGTCTCAGAACCAGCTGACTTAGGGGACTTTTTCGGGGTTCAGTTCTTGGGTTTGTAGTGCTTTAAAATGTAGCGATTCTGTGGGACTTGATTTTAGATGCATCCAGAATTTGAGGGATTTTTTTTGTATATTTATAATCAATGGGAATCGGCCTAATTCTGCTCTACATGAGTTATTGGGTGTTCTCCTTTGTAATTTTAGAATCATTTTGCAGAATTCTGAGTGCAGGGCTTCTGTTGGATGTCTGTCCCATCCCTGTAGCTCTGATCGCTGAGTAGACCCCAAACCTCACTTCCATACAGTGCTATGGGCTGAATTACAAAGACTTACTAAGACAAAGACTTTACACCAAATTGGAATTGGTAGTTCAATATTTTGGAATTTTCTTTTAATGCCATATAGAGCTCTTCGAGCTTTATATTTGAGAGCATTCACTGCCATACTGAAACTCCCGATGCAGTGATGATCAGGCCGAGGTAAGTGTACTGCATCGGTGCTGCCTAGACTGAACTGGTATCTGTGTTCCTGACATCTGGGCTTTTTCTGAAAGACCATAATGTTGGTCTTTTTGAGGTTTACTGCCAGGGCCCAGTTCTGGCAGTAGTTCTCCAGCAGGTCTAGGTGCTGCTGTAGTCCCTGTGGGGTGGATGACAGCAGCACTAGATCATCTGCGTACAGCAAAAGCTTGATGTTTTTGTCTTGTAGAGTGAGTCCAGGGGCTGTAGGCTGTTCCAACTGCACCGCTAATTCATTAATGTAAATGTTGAACAGTGTTGGACAGCCCTGCCGCACTCCTCTCTTCTGGGTGAAGAATCCTGTATGTTTATTGCCAATTCGTATTGCACATTTGTTGTTTGAATACATTGATTCAATAATGTCATAAACTTTACACCCTACACCACTTTGTAAAAATTTGTAATATAATCCGTCATGCCAAATAGAATCAAATGCTTTTTTTAAATCGACAAAGTACTGTGTTTAGTCTGTTTTACGTGTTTATTGATTAGGGTGTATAGGGTGTGAATGTGGTCAGTAGCCAAGGACTAGGGCTCAGGACACTGTGTTCGTTAAGGAAGTTTATTATTCTATTGTTTAAAATACTGATAAATAATTTCCCCAGATTACTGCTCACACAAATGCCTCTGAAATTCCAATTCCAGGGTCCAATTTGTCTTCACTCTTGTGAATTGGGGAAATACTGTAAGTCCTTGGCTCCAGATGTCAGGAAAACAGCCTAAACTAAGTACAAGGCTGAATAATTTGAGCACAGCTGTCTGAAGCTCAGGTGTGCTGTGTTTCAGCATTTCACCTAGAATGTTGTCAGGAGGACCACAAGATTTTTTACATTTTTTTCATCAATTCTTCATGTGTAATTGGGAAGTCGATAGGGTTTTGATTATTTTTAATTATGTTTTCATAAGTTTGTAGACTTTGTTTGATCTGATCAGAATTGTTAATGAGTTGTTTTGGAGGGATTTCTTTATATAAATTTTCAAAATGTTTTGTCCAAATGTTTCCATCTTGTATTGGGAAGTCTTGTGGTTTTGTTGTGCTCAGATTATTCCACATATCCCAGAAGTGATTAGGATTTATTGAATGTTCTATTTCTTGTAAACTTTTGGTCAGATGGTGTTTCTTTTTTGCTCTGATTGTGTCTTTATATTGTTTTAATTGAACAATATTCAGTCGGTCTGTCTGTCTGTCTGTCTGTCTATCTGTCTATCTATCTATCTATCTATCTATCTATCTATCTATCTATCTATCTATCTATTTGTCCATCCATCCATCCATCCATCCATCTCTCTCTCTCTCAATTCAATTCAAATGAGCTTTATTGGCATGACTTGCACAGTATTGCCAAAGCATTGACTATTGCATGAGCAAAGAACAAATATAATACATAGACAAAACAAGAATAGATCTATAAATCATTAAGTAGAGAATTACATGAATATATATTTTTTAATAAACAAGAAATAAGAAAATAGTTAAGTTCTCTCTCTCTCTCTCTATCGGTCTGTCTGTCTGTCTATCTGACAGATAAACTGATAATTCTTTTGAGTTGTTACCAATTGGCTGCACTGTTACAGCTGCACTGTACAGAACAAATTTAATGAATGTTGGATGATTTATCACATTGAATTACAGTGAGTGCAGTCAATCATGAGTAGAGGTTTAATTACACAGGCACTAACAGAGGAACACGTGCCGCTCTAATGAGTTCTGATCAGAGCCGAGAGGAACATATGAAGCATGCCGATGGCGAGATGGATGGAGCCAAAATGGCAGCCTTTGACGACAATGATTTCCCTGGAGGATGCATTTTTAATATGAGCAGAATGGTTGCCCATAACAGCACACTGGCTGTGATGTGCCATGTAAATTTTCATTTGATACATAATATAAATAGTTATGAAATCATTGTTGATGAAGATTATGTAAGACTGCTATTAACTATTGTGAGAAAGCATATTTTTAAAACTCGACTGTGTATTATAAAAGACATTGGTTTGTTAGTAGCCTACTGGAGAGTTAAGTGCTGGAACTTGCTCTCTATATGTAACTCCATGGAGATGGAGAGTGAAGTGGTGTCCTGCCCTTCAAGAAATCCTGCCATAATAGACTGTGGCATTTACTGTCATACCTGGTGTCACGGTCTTATTGCTCTCTCAGTGCATTATGTACACAGGGTTATTGCAGCAAAAGCAAAAATGTGATAGATAAACACAGAGCATGTGAGAATCTGAGCAACACTTCGTCTGCAGAGAATCTAATTTAATCTTCAGTCTCTGATCTGTATTTAGGGTTAAGGCCTTTTCCTCACTTGTAGCGCTGCCATCTTTTTGATCACACTTGTAACAAGCAGACTGTTTTTAAAAGAGGATTAATTTAGCGCCTCAGTTTAAGGATTATCTTTGGGCAAAGTTGACTTTTAAAGAGGATTTAAGATGGCAATCAAACTAGATAGTCATTTGGTGGTCTCATATATAGTAAAACATAAAATAATGAAAATTAAGCAATCAGCTATTCATGTAACATTTACTACTGATGTAAAATTCTAAATTCATTACTCGAGCACAATACATTTGACATGGAAGCACCATTTACATATCCTCATGTCATTCCAGACCTTTCTTTCTTTCTCAGGATAGTTCACCTAAAAATGAAAATTCTGTTATCGTTTATTTACTCATTGTTCCAAACCCATGAGACTTTTTTATCTTTGAAAAACAAGTTAAGATACTTTAATTATTGCTGAGAGGTTTCTGTCCCTCCATTAAAAGTTCATGTAACCAAAACTTAAAAGATCCAAAAAGCTCATAAAGACATCATAAAATAAATCCATATAAATCAAAACAGTTTGATCCAAATCTTGTGAAAAGATTTAATTTAGACTCGTTAACACACATGCATAGAGAGCATTTCATATGCTAAACATGGAAGCTCATGTGACATGATAGAACAAATCTCATTTGAGCTTCCATATTTACCATGCTGTGCGCTATGAGTGTGGATCATTGTTTAGATGCAACATACCAAATTCTAAAAATAGTTGAAATGCATTCATTTTTCAACTGCAAGCCATTAGTGCCTCGGACTTTTGCACCTCACTATCTATCTAATGTGATTTTGTGACAGAGTGCCGAGTGGTGAAATCAACGTCCTATGGGAAGATAGGGTCTTTAAACAGAAGCTCTCCCAGAAGTCTCACGCTTTCCAGACGCAGCAAGTCTCCTTCTGGATCAGGTAACGTTCACACGTGCATGCATGTGTGTGTTTATGCAACAGCAAATACTACTCTGAATTAGGGCTGCACGATATATCGTTTCAGCATCGATATCGCGATGTGCGATAGTCACATCGCAGTGTGTGCGATGAAAAACCGATCGTTTTCTTTGCTCACACACAGACACCGCGTCTACACCGGTCGCGACAGCTGTACAGAGATATCCATTTTTAAATAAAATTAGTAGCAGAGCTTTATCCTTTGTTGAAACTTCCGTGTCGTCGAGGAGAGCGCAGGTCACGGTTGCTTAGCAATGACAGACGCCACGAAAGTGCAAGCTCCCGAGCGCTTTGGAAAGAAGGAGAAAGCAGCGGGTCACGCAGCTGCGTCCAACGTAGACACGGTGAGAGCCACGCAGATGCACGTGAACACTGAATTCCATTCATTTCCGCTATATATGTGCCTGAAATGACACATATGTGCGAAACTATGTCAAAATGCATGTCTCCGCAAGTATCCTTGTAAAAAAAGTCTTAGGTGAAGGTAAACAATTGAGAAAGAAAGAGGATAACAATATCAGCAGTTTAATATCCCTGTTGCTTCCTGTGTCATGTTAATCAAACAACAAAACACATAGAGAAAAATCACTTTTGTAACTTTAACACAGATTATTATTAGATTTAATTTATGCAGTGAAGACTATGCAGTGTTATTTTACAATTTCTGTACCTGAATACTGTTAGACTTGCCTTAAAAATACAAAGCACTGTTTATTTCATTTGTATCTTTGTTCTTTTATATTTATCTATGCTTTAATTTATTTCCTATGTTGATTTACTCACCTACAAAAACGACTTTTTCCAAATAGAGCTATTCAAGTCATCTGGTTATTTATTATTATTTTTTACGCAATATATATATCGTTGGAAAACAAAATATCGCAATGTGAGATTTTTCCAATATCATGCAGCCCTACTCTGAATAGTTTCCTGTGTACATGTGAACCCTCTTCTCAAACATTCGCGCGCTGTTGATTGAACGTTTGTTAAAAAAAGGTAATTAACTTCTCGCATCAGATAATAAACAAACTAATAGGAAGTCATGCATGTGTGACAGTTCTCCGAGCAATAAAGCACCCCTCGGTGCCTGTGCACCCCTGGAGCAGAGTGTGTTTGCTGGTTTCTAGGTGCAGTTGTGTTCAGATATAGCTGTCTGATTCACAAGGGCGCATCCCGATGGAGAGGAGTCAAAGACGAGAGATATAAGATATTGAGGCATGGGGGAGGGAGGTAGATGGGGTGATGAGAGAGAGAGAGAGAGAGAGAGAGATGGAGGGGGGTAGAGTGACTCAGTCTTGCAGATCCACATCAACTGTTTTGCAATGAATACTGTTGTGTGTGATCTGAATTATAGGCACTATGCGGTCTGCTTTTGTGCCAGTTTGTATTGGTAATACTATGATGCTTTGATATATGCCATTATGACCATACTTATATTCCATACATGGTACTCCATATGCAAAAACTAATGGCATACGCATTATGGTAGTGTATGGATTAAATCCAGAGTCTATATTGTACTATAAACCAGACTGTGCATCAGCTACCTTTTATTTTTATTTTTTAATTCTAGCTGTACAGATTTGACTGAGTCTGTCTTCTTATGAATAAAAAGTAAAAAATGTTCTAAGAACACATGTAGCACTTCCTTGATTTTTTATTTTTATTTTCCTGTGTGTTATGCCCTAGTTTTTCCACAAAGCCCGCCTTTCTATATATCTACCTTCACCTCTATAAGATGTGTGACAGACACTTCTAGAAGCTGGTGGTTTATATTTTTTTTTCTTCCAGCTGAGTCGTCTGTTATATGATTGGTTTAAATCGTACCAGTTGAATCTCTATGAGTAGAGGTTTGGCTGAGAGTTCTATCCGGTCGTCATGGAGACGCCGGCTAAGGGAACTGTGCCTTGGAGACAATAGAGTTGCCCATATATGGGTATCCCTTCCTGTTGGCAAGCTTAGCGGAAGCAGACTCGGAGAGTGCGGCTCATCACTTGTAGTCAGGCGGCTGCTTCTCAGCAGACGCTCGCAGACGTGGACCATAAAAGCGTGGAATCGGTTTCGCTTCGAGTGCTTGGTGTGCCAGTCATTCATTTTCACCATTCAGCCTGTTAATCCTGTAAGAAACCCCAGGGTGAGGGAGAATATGCCAGGTTGACTCATGTTTCCAAAGGTTTCTTTGCCCGCTCTGGTTTTAGGATAAATTCACTGCAGTGTGCAAAGATTGATGATGGTTTCGAAATAAAGTTCCAAGAAATTAAAAAGCTACTGACATTATACTTTCTATGTTGATCTTACAGTTTCCAGGGTTTTCAGTGTGCCAGTTTTAGTTAATTTTCTTAACCTTATAAAGTCTACTCTATCATATTCTATATGGAAATTATCAATATGAATAACAAGACTTTGCTGAAAATCATGTTGTACACAATCAACAACATGCCCTCTACACTCTGACTGATACTTTTTAGCAAGTAAAAGGCCTTTTAGTATAATTAAAAAAATGTGTATAATGACATTTATATGCTTTTTATGTCATTTTAAGTCTGCTATACTGTTATAACGAACTCATTGATTTGCATTACAAGCAGTTTCTTACTTTTTGGCTAGATAAATATCAGCAACTGCATCAAATTGCATATTTTTAATTTTACTATAAAATTGGGGTGTTTTTCCCTTTTCGAGCTCCATATTCTCTGTCTATATTCTATCCTATATCAAATTATTAGACTATTACTTTAAGGGTTATATTACCCCCCAAAATTAAAATTCCGTTCTCATTTACAATGCTGTCATTCCAAACCTGTATGAATTTCTATGGAACACAAAAGAAGTATTTTGAAGCATGCTGAAAGATTTTTATTTTCTTCAAAAGTCTGTGGGCTCCAGTGTTGTTTTGTTCACTCTGTTGAACAAAAACAATTGGAACATTCTTCAAAATAACTTTTTTTTTATGTTCCAAAGAGGAAAGAAAGTCATACAGGTTTGGAACGACATGAAGGTGAGAAAATGATGATAGAAAAATCATTTTTAGGTATCTCTCTATGAAATGATCAGTTATTTTTTTATATAATAATTATTTTTTATAATTATTCTGATTTTTTATTTCAAATAGAAATGCCAGTTAATGTTCTTAATGGAAATTATTATTAAGTGTGGATGAGAAAATCAAACTTTTTTTATTCTAGGGGTTTGTGGATCTGTAAAGGTTAAAAACCCCTGCCTTACAAAATTTGTTGTTATTTAATTTAGTCTCCACCTGAACCTAAAGCATTCAAACACACACCTTACATCGTCTTTATCTCTCGCTCTCCTACTAGAAGTCCCACACTGGCGTGGGCAGGTGTATGCATAGCGGAGGCGTCCTGTACTTTCTCAGCAAGACACAACTGGTGGATGGATATGATTGCAATTGCAATTTTGTAGCTGTTGCGTTGCATTTTGGTTGTTACTGCTTCTGGGTTGCAATCAATGCAATTTTATTCACATCTACCGGAAAAGCCAGTGGTCAATTTATATACCATTGAAAGGATCAAACAGACTGGCTGATAAACAGACATATGCCTTGTAATCTGTCAGACAGCGTAGGTCAAATGTGCGATATTTCTTGGGATGAATCAGATTTCCAGAAAGGTCTAGTTGTGCTTACTTTAGAGAGCTGATTGATGAAGTGGCTCGCTGTATGAGAACTGTTTATATAATACACCCTGTCAAGCTAAGTATAGCACATTGATTTCTGGTTGAGAGTGGCCTGCACACCTTTAAACACACATGAACGCACTTTACCTGATGTATTTCTGCACAAATGGCACTGATGTACTGTTTGTGTACAGTTACGAGAAGCCTTTTGTTTTTATAACACAACGAAAAAGTAAAGCCCATGTCATCCTACGGATTATTCAATTTGAGAGGCGCGATCAAGTGTAGAGCTTGACAACACATTTAGAGGTGCTTTAACAAAGGAGACACAGTGAGACAGACATAAACAGCCTCTCTCTGTCATATTTATCAACAGCTGTGTGGGCCGACTGAGATGGTGCTCATCTGTGCCGTTCACATTACAGACTGCGTCTCGTTCTCTGCCTGTCCTATTTACTGAAGGCATCCTTCCAGTGGATTTCTGATCTATAATCTTAGGTCGTTCGCCTCACGAATTTCTGTTAAGCTTTCCTTTGAATTTGCACGGATGAGCTTGGGCTTGTAGTCGACTGAATTTTTGTCTGAGCAGTTTATCCGGAGAGGAATCTTTAATTAGAGCACCAGAGAGTAATCTCTAATCAGCTCCAAACACCGCTGGCTGACTGTCCTCAGGAAATGCAGAGCTGCTCCTGTCACTCAAATCCAGAGACCTTGTTATTATTCTCACTGTGTAATTCCAGCCAGTTGCACAGCTCATTACTGACAAACACACAAACAGCTCATTAACCTATTAGCAAGTGCCCTACTGCAGGAAAACTGGCTTTTTGTTAATGCGTGTTCCTGGTCTTATTGTGTATGACTCATCTGTGCACGTTATTCCAAAGAAAAAAAGTTAAACTTGTTTCACCTTGCTCCAAGATATGACTTAATTTTGTTCCAAGATATGAGAAAATATTTGCAACATCGATACTGATACTGAATTGTCTCAAGCTGTATAACAACACTACTGTCTTCTGTAGAGCTGCGTATAGTTGAATCTGAACTGAACAAACACTGAATTGACTTGAGCTGAATAATGACACTGCTGTCTTTAGAGCTATTTAGATTTGTCTTATTTATGATGACGTTTGTAGCATTGATTCTGTTATTTTTCTGTGCATTACCGGGAAGCAGTTTTGAAACAATCTGTATTGTATAATACATTTATTTGACCCTCCAACTTTAGCACTCTCTATTCTAATTCTATTTTATCTATCTGTCTTCTTGGTATCTAGTAGTCTTCTTTGTATCTATCTTACCCTCTAACACTAGCTTTCTTTTTTTCTCTTCTACTTGTTTTCTTTCATAAAAAACAAAACAAAAAAACCTTGCTACGTGTACTGTGTCAGGCTAACCGAGACTTGTCATAGCACTTGCATATTGTTGCTCTTTTGTTGGTTTTGATTCTGCATTCTGCATCATTCTGCATTGCACACATTTGATCAGTTTATGCATTTCCCGGGAATTAAACCCATGACCTTGGTGTTACTAGCACCATGCACTTCTACAGGAAGATTTCAGGCTACTGTTGTCAGTAATGATTGTTTTTAGTCACAGTACTTAGTACCCTAATTAAATGCTGCTTAATGTCAATGTCATCAATTTTATGGGGTAACACCATTGATCTATATAAAATGTTCTCTGTTATAGATCAGTGGGTAACACCCACTTTTCCAATCCTGTCAATTCCCAATGGATAAAATAAAGTCCCCCTCACATATTTTTTTTTTTCTCAGTGAAGATTGCTGAACTCAAAGATCTAAGACTTTTTCTATGTACACAAAAGGCCTATTTCTCTCAAATATTGTTCACAAATTTCTGAAAACCAGTCAGTATCTGGTGTGACCACCATTTGTCTCACGCAGTGCAACACATCTCCTTCGCATAGAGTTGATCAGGTTGTTGATTGTGGCCTGTGGAATGTTGGTCCACTCCTCTTCAATGGCTGTGCGAAGTTGCTGGATATTGGCAGGAACTGGAACACGCTGTTGTATACGCCGATCCAGATCATCCCAAACATGCTCAATGGGTGACATGTCCGGTGAGTATGCTGGCCATGCAAGAACTGGGATGTTTTCAGCTTCCAGTAATTGTGTACAGATCCTTGCAACATGGGGCCGTGCATTATCATGCTGCAACATGAGGTGATGGTCGTGGATGAATGGCACAACAATGTTGCCTCAGGATCTCATCACGGTATCTCTGTGCATTCAAAATGCCATCAATAAAATGCACCTGTGTTTGTTGTCCATAACATACACTTGCTCATACCATAACCCCACCGCCACCATGGGCCACTCGATCCACAACGTTGACATCAGCAAACCGCTCACCCACACGACGTCATACACGCTGTCTGCCATCTGCCCTGTACAGTGAAAACCGGGATTCATCCGTGAAGAGAACACCTCTCTAAAGTGCCAGCCGCCATCGAATGTGAGCATTTGCCCACTCAAGTCGGTTACGACGACGAACTGCAGTGAGGTCGAGCCCTCGATGAGGACGACAAGCATGCAGATGAGCTTCCCTGAGACGGTTTCTGACAGTTTGTGCAGAAATTCTTTGCTTATGCAAACCGATTGTTGCAGCAGCTGTCCGGGTGGCTGGTCTCAGACGATCTTGGAGGTGAAGATGCTGGATGTGGAGGTCCTGGGCTGGTGTGGTTACACGTGGTCTGCGGTTGTGAGGCCGGTTGGATGTACTGCCAAATTCTCTGAAACGCCTTTGGAGACGGTTTATGGTAGAGAAATGAACATTCAATTCATGGGCAACAGCTCTGGTGGACCTTCCTGCAGTCAGCATGCCAATTGCACGCTCCCTCAAAACTTGCGACATCTGTGGTAGTGTGCTGTGTGATAAAACTGCACATTTTAGTGTGGCCTTTTATTGTGGCCAGCCTAAGGCACACCTGTGCAATAATCATGCTGTCTAATCAGCATCTTGATATGCCACACCTGTGAGGTGGATGGAGTATCTCGGCAAAGGAGAAGTTCTCACTAACACAGATTTAGACAGATTTGTGAACAATATTTGAGAGAAATAGACCTTTTGTATACATAGAAAAAGTCTTAGATCTTTGCGTTCAGCTCATGAAAAATGGGGGCAAAAACAAAAGTGTTGCATTTATAATTTTGTTCAGTGTATCTAGCTTAATTCTGCAGGGGCATTTTTTGCCCTCATATCTTGAATTTAGGGAGCATTTTTGTCCTAAGCCCTGTTAATTTTTGACCCTGTACTAAGTATAAGTTTTAAAAAATAATAAATTTTGATCAATATTCCTCATATTAATCACACCCTGATAAATGACGGATGATTTTGTGACAAGCGTAAGAAGGTTTGACAGCTTAAACATAAATGTGTTTTCACAGCTGCAGGCCTAACTGAACCAAACCTTAGGTTGAATCTATTCCCCACTCCCTTCATAAATACACAAACATAAACGACTGCAGCTATAGAGTATGTTACAGCACTGCAGGAGACTGCTGGAAGAATGTCCATATTTTATGTATGGGATATGAGTTCAGCATGGTTTATAACACATATAAATTTAGACACTAAAAAGAGAGAAATGACTCTGAGTTTACTCTTGTGTAACATGCTCAGCTGTGGGAGGATGGATCCAGTGATGTGACCTCTCTTCTCTCCTCCTCTCTCTCTCTGCTGTTTACTTCTCTCTTTTTCGCACCCAGTGCAGTTTGGCCCGCTGTTTGCATCTGACCCTTAGTCCTTAATTCAGAACGAGGATATGATCCAAAAGGGACCGTGAAAGAGGCACAGTGTCCTCCCCTGATATACCCCTGTCCTGATCTAACACTCCCACTACAGCTGAGCAGAAATAACTTCTGTGTGAATATGAATGACTTATGATCCATCACAGAAGAGATGATTATGTTTTTAGGGCTGTTAATAGATCAAAGTTTTTGTAAATTAAATTCATTACATTTATCAATGAGCAGAAAAACTCCCCAAAGACAATTCAAAGAGGAGAAAATCAATGAATAGACATTACCAAAAATATTGCTTTTTACAGGAATAGTTTGCTCACCCTCAGGACATCCCAGATGCAGATGAGTTTCTTTCACAATGCCATCAATTATCACATTGCAAAGCAGAAAGCTGTATCTTTGCAATAAACAAATCCATCATTAAGACGTTTTTTATGAGTCCTCTATCCATAATATTGCTTTCTCCAGTGAAAAAGTCATCTCGTCTTCAGGAGTGAAATAGGCACAGATCAAGCACCATTTACAAGTAAATTTAGTATAAACAGTTCTAAACAATTATGTTGGTGAATTTTGATGTGAGAGGATGGATGGACTCTTTCACTGGAGGAAGCATTATTATGGATTATGAACTCTGTATTTTGGCCAGAAGCAACGGTTTAAAGTAAAAATGCCTTAATGATGGATTTGTTTCCCACAGATAAGCAGATTTTCACATCACAAGACTTTAATGGATGGACTGGAGTCATATGGATTACTGATGGATTATTGTGATGTTTTTATCAGCTGTTTGGACTCTCATTCTGATGGCACCCATTCACTGCAGAGGATCCACTTATGAGCTATGTAATGCTAAATTTCTCCAGGTCTGTTGTGGTGAAGTAACAAACCTATCTATAATCTTCAATGGCCTGAGAGGAGTGTAAAGTTTCAGTAAATTTTCAATTTTGGGTGAATTATTCCTTTAAGTCAATAAATCAATTATAAAATGTTCAAAATAATGATTATTTATATAATAAATTATTTATATAATGATAATGATTAATTATGAAAATAAATTAAAAAATAATAAACCTGTAATTACAGGAATTAATTATGTAATGTATACAGTGCATGGCATAAAAACTAAGACTTTATATGTTTACACACAAATTACGCAATAACTATATATAAATACACTTCTGCATTATTAAAATATATGAAGCATCCAGTGATTGTGCCTGTCCTCTGGGGCAATCAGAGCTCCATTCTGGGAGCAGAGCATCCTGCTCTGAGTACATTCAAGCAAGCACATCTGTCTCACAGTGGATATCATTTTTAATGAAATTTCTATTTACGGTGCATCTATGTGATATGCACGACAGGGTTTCAGAGAGGAGCCAGACAGAGTGGACCAGGATACAGAATTTTATCAGTCTCTGTGCAATAAGGGCTATGAAAAGTTAATTTTATCACTGACAAATAAACACGACATTTCATACTGTTTTTATTGCAAAGAGTAATACATGCAGCTACAGTAGCTGATAATTATTTTTATGTTATGGCCAATATTACACATCTAAACTGTTTCGATTTTTTTCTTTTTAAATAGCATTCCCATTGTGAGCTCCAATCTACAATTTACATGCTTTTAGTGAAATCAGAGTTCACATTATAGACTATTCTTTATTGGGATTGATTATTAATTAACATCCAAGAAATATCCCATTGTTCAAAAGGTTGTTTAGAATACTGCTGATATATTGTGCATATAGACAGTGCATTCTGGCCTTGCATATAAGGTCTAACAAACATTCACATTTCATAAGGAAATATTTTGAAGTAAAACAATCATGAAAAATGGGGGCAAAAACAAAAGTGTATTATGACTGTCACAATTTGTCAAATGTGAAATGAATGAAAAGTGTCAATTGCAGCATTAAATTTACAGTAGATTTGTTCACGAGTTCTTGTGAATGTGCATAACTTACATTAGACTGAAATCTAATTGGACTGTTACATGTACATGTAAATGTACTGTAGCATTAAACTGTCAAAAACATCAATGCCATGTCAGATGCATCTTATGTTCCACCTTTGCACTGTAAAGATAGCTTTTGTTGATTTTGATTGGTAACAGACAGTTTAAAATATTGTTAAATTTAAATTAACTGGTTAAATTGAAGTATTTTACAGTTGACATAACAGATACATTTTAAAAAGTAATTATAAAAATTACTCTTACAAAAGGTAAAAATGCCCCGAAAAAGCAATTGCAGGGTGCAAATATTGCCCCTTAATGGAAAAGTTAATTTCTGATGCTGCTTCCAATCCAGTTTTGAATAGCCTATTCTGTATCTTTGCTTTAGACATTCTGTGATCTCCCCAAAAGGGGTTTAAGGATATTTGGACGCTTGTGTGAGGGGGTGGCTCAGCTTGTTGCCAATTCCGACAGAGAACTTTGAGAACATGTTGGAGAACTAACCCCAAAATAAAACAGTGATGTGTCTGCTGGTGAAGCATCACTTGCATCAAATTAATGAAACACCACAGATGGTGCTAATGAGTGTAGCCTAGGCCTACTTCTTTCCCCCAAGTCAGACACACACACACACACACACACACACACTCACTCACTCACTAGTGAAGATATCTCATATTAAGTGGCTTTCATATGGAGCTGAAAATTTGGCCCTCATACAAACCTCTTGATAGCCTATTTAAAACAAAATCATTTGGATTATTTTGAGGCTTTTAAGTAGTGACAGTCCTCTTCAAACATCTTCACATGTCATTTTTAGACACGTTTCACTAGCCTATATGTATGAGGAAAATGTTCAAGATTTTAACCTCACAAGTGTAGCAAAACCTGTAAACACTCACAAACACACTCACTCACAGCATTTCAAAGGTGAACTCAAAAACTCCCAAACTGAACTTAGCTTTTTTTTGTTTGTTTGTTATTGGCAGGGAGCTAGATTTAAATTTAATCACGTGAACGTTAAAAGTATTGACATCTAAAAAGCTATAATCTTTGTATGTTTCCTGTAAACACCGCATAGATCACACAGGGTCATGTTGAATTGCTTTTATAGAGAAGCGCTTTTTATAGGCAAGCTAGCGGTATTCAGAAACCAAATAAATGAATGAATAACTAAATAATTAAATAAATGCCTGATAACAAATAATACATAACTGAATAAATAGGCTACCTGAGATCAAATAACGTTAGAGATCACGTATTTATATTAGTCAAATGGTCATGTAATATATTTTTTCACGAGACCTTAGAAATCACTGTCTCATGTTAAAATACGGTAGTGTTTATGTTTGTATCTGGCCGTGGTTTGAGTGCCATTAAAGGTCTGTCGGTGGGAAGATTCACCGCGTTTCCACCATTACCTCAGCCCTTCGCGCCTCCCACTACCGTACCGAACCGGCCGGCCGCGCGTCACAGCTACGCAGGCAGACGGCGAGCCAATGAGCGAGCAGCGGCTCACGCTCTGTACTCCGCTCCGCTCTCCGCCGCTCCATTCATTGGAATCCGCGCTCAGCGAGTGCTGCTGCTTTCTGCCACCTGGAATAGCACTGTGTCTCAAGATGCTGCAATACGAAGGTAGGAGAGGCGGATTCACTGCTCTTTTGCGGATACACAGGAAGCTGGCTGTTACTTTTTAGGACGGAATTTAATAGTGAGGCTTATTCATCTGGAATTGACGCCAGAAGGTTTTTATTTGATGTGAATTCATATGTGAATCAGTAGGTTTTTTATTTCTAATTCAGTTCGTCTTCATAGGAGAGACCGTAACATAGTGTTGTAACACAATTTGTTTATATGTCTTTAACAGTTTTTTTTTTTTTTTTTGCGCAATGTGTTTTAAACTTTGATATATGATATTCCCATATTTGTCTGCTACAATAGTTTAAAAATCTACAATTTATCACCAGTCTGTGTAAATGAATGAACCAATATGGGTTGTAACATGCTGTGCATTCAATTATTGCAGTAATTAAATTAAATTCTCCAAAATATTTTTTGTCATCCCTCATGTCATCTTATGCATTTTTTTTTTACAGTGGCTTTTGACATAATTAGTTTGGCCTAGTTCATATTTAATATCTAATCATTTTATGTATTATGTATAAAAATTCATAAACACATTGGTTTATTTCTGTTATAGCTTCACTACAAGCTTTGGCTTTTCCATTCATAGCTGCTGCTTTATTCAGTTTCAAATGTGAATTAGAATGGATACGGTGCAGTTAAATAACACTTATTTTTGCTGCTTATTTAAATTTTGATGTTCTGTATAAATCACTGTTTTGGCGTTGTGTCCTGGTAACATATGAGAAAGTGTAAAACTGTCAAGGGATAATTCCTAATCTGTATCAGCAAATAGAGGCAGTCGCCTGTGAATATGAATCAGCCTGGTGTTGACAGAGAGTTCAGATCTTCTCAGTGGTGTGTAGTGCAGTCCTACCATGACCGATGGGCCTTGGAAGATGTGAGGTTGTAGAAATGGAGGGATTTGTGCCACTGGGTGTGTTGCACTCTATCCGAAGAGGATTTGTTTAGGGATGCGAGTGTGGGAAGCAGGAGCAGCTGTGTGGGCGATTTCTTCTCTTCTTACTCACTGACAGGCTTTTGAAAAGCTCGCTCTTTGAATATAAGAGCACTGGCAGCCTCCTGGGGGCTCTTGAAATATTTGCTGAGCTTCATTCACAAACTTTGTACACTTTTTTGTGAACTCAGACATTTTTCCACTTTTTCTTTGTAGTGAATGGGACCCCGGCCAGTCAGCTGTCCACACCCCATTCTGCAAAATCGCCCAGTCCAGCTCCCACCAGCCCGGGAAGCTTGAAGAAACGCAGGGTAAGACAACATTCTCTCCACAATCACCCTAATATACACACACACACACACACAATTTTACACCAGCTCATACACCTAACCAAACATAAACCTCAGATCTTTTACTGTCCACCTGGTTCATTTGAAATCATATCATCTAAATACAATTCTGTTGTGCCAAATAGTGTCCTTTATGTAGTGTTTATCCAGTATATCGTGTGATTTGAGTGTCCAGATCCTTCTCCACTTAGAACATTCTGTTGCCCTCCTTCGCCATCTCGGGCTCTATATAACACGCTCCTTCTATGTTCTCAGGAAATGGACAAGGCCATCATTGACAGCACAGCTTAACTTCCCCACTTCTTCAAAGTGGCACTAAGATCCACAGTCAATCCTTAGTCTGGGCCACTACATTTGGAAACTTTCGGTCTCTCACGTTTCGTTAAATGTGAAAGTCAACTATTGTCAGCCATGAAAAATGACTTCTGCTTGTAGTAGAGCAGCAATTATGAAGTTACATTGAAATCGGGGTCCAGAATTAACTTTTGCCATTAATCTGCCAATGGCGATAATTTGAGAAAATAAATACCGCATTTTTCGTACCTGTCATGAAGCTGTATTTTTCATGATTTGCAAGTTGTGTAATTTGCTGCATCAGGTGATATATTTTCTGTGGCATCTAAAAAAAAAAAAAAAAAAAAAAAAAATTTATATATATATATATATATATCTTATATATATATAATATTCCTCTATTCCTCCATATAAGTGTCACCACATTGCGTTCTGAAGACTCCTAGATTTTTCCAAGGTTTTTCACTGAAATACAAGACGTGCACATTTTTTAAAAACAGTTCGTATAGGTTCGCTCACATCACTTACATCAGTGAGGATATGACTATACATATAAATCATGTACTGCCAACGAGCAAATAATGGTTTTCTTATTTACTCACCAAAAACAATTTTTACTCACATTTGGTGCTTGGCCAGTGCTAATTTTGGACCCTGATTGAGACAGCATTGAAAAAGAGAAATGGCATGATACATGCTATTGAAGGAGCATGCAACTCACCAGGAAGTGTTTATTTATTCACTTTTTTTTCCTCCAGGAAACACATTACTATTTGGTTTCTGAGGAAAGTTTGTGTATGATTGGGAGGAGTTTGTGCACTTTTGACCAGGTCAAACTATCTCTAATCCTGCAGTTGATAGACTAACGCAAAGAGGTTTAAACTTCTTCCCAGTCCAGAGTTTTACTAGTCCAGTGATTACTCTGGCTTCTAAGAGTCAAGAGTCTCTCTGTCTTCCATTCTTTCTGAG
The DNA here is from genome assembly GCF_012432095.1 of Onychostoma macrolepis. Taxonomy (NCBI): domain Eukaryota; kingdom Metazoa; phylum Chordata; class Actinopteri; order Cypriniformes; family Cyprinidae; genus Onychostoma; species Onychostoma macrolepis. Next base: position 17,672,418 of record NC_081164.1, on the reverse strand, counting down.
TGTCTGTCTATTCCTCTTTCTTAGTTCTCCATGACTAAAATGCACTAGAGCATTCAATCACTGAGGATATTATACTCCATTCCAAATGATCAAAATGTTGAGCTTTTGGGACACATCAAATCCAGCTGCAGGCAGTTAAAGTGCTGTTCTACAGCCAGCAAAATCACATGCTGATATTGACCCAAAATAGGTTAGTCAGAAACTGCTGGCCACTAACCAACCAGAGATTTACTGACCTTAAACCAGTTCATAGTGAAACAACTGGTTTATGTTCTCAACATGTTCTCACTGCCTTTTTATTAGAAGAGTCTGACTTTTAACGATTCTAAATGCGATTCGGTCGATGTGCCGGCTGAGAGACAGAGACACCGAGCACTTTGTGTTCGCCCTCCACCCACTAGCAAAGACTCTCAGATTCTCGTCATTCTTTCACTTATCTCTTACCGCAGCCTGAGCTCTTGAAGTTGGATGATCTCTCTGCGGTTTGATTCTGTCAGATGGCTTTGCTCTCAGCTCATTGCTGTTGCAGAATGAGAATTTGGGACAGTCAGATCTGCCCAAAGCAGAGATGCATCTCAACGTCTTTACAACCATCTCCTGCATAAGTGGGTCAGGCTTTGAAAACTCCCCAGCGGAGTTCTGTGAATGAAGGAAGGAGAAAAAACATTTACATAAATACGATACAAATGCAAAAGAACTGAATGTTCTCTCCAAATGCTTCCAAAGAAGCAGGCACTTCTTTATCTGGCTTATGAATTTATATGAGTCTCTGAATGTTGTTATTGCAGCTCTGTGGCTTGGTTATTCAATTAGTTTGCAGTGTGCGCTAATACAATGCTTAATGTGTGTGATTACAGCAGTGCCAATATATTGCTAGCGGAGTACTGCTGTAATATATATATATATATATATATATATATATATATAAACCATCTCTGATAGCTTATACTGCAGTTTTAAATGACCTCACTCCTTCCAAGTGAATGAATTAAACACCGATCATTACTACTGATTTATTATTAATTAGCTTTACCGCTCAAGCCCGGGCTGTGGATTACATTCAACGCATGACCCACTTTTAGAAACGAGCTACACAAGAGTGCCGGATCTATACTAGGAATATCTACGTGTGTGTGTGTGTGTGTGTGTGTGTGGGGCCTCTGTGTCCTCAGGCATATCCCCTCCATCATTTCTCTTTCTTTCCACAAGATCTCAGTTCCTCTGGGGAAAAATATGGAACACATACGCATTTGATGCTATGGCGACAAATACATTTTTAATCCGTGTCAAAACACATAAAATAGGGATGTTGTTTCCAAGTCTGCTAATCCATCTCAATCTGGTTTAAACGAGGATGAATAGAGGTAAATGAGGTTACAATTTAAATCGTATCATCATAGTCGTGAGATTAAATGACATTTTTTTTCAGTCATTTTTTATGGATGGTTAACTAGGTAGTATGAGTGCTTTGTGTGTTGCGTAACATGGAAAGTGAGGCCATCAAGCTCAGCATCACACCTGTCTCTAAAAGAGTTGAGTGCTGTTTAGGATTGAACTGAAAATGCACCTGTTCAGTTCCTGAGTTTTAGCTGGATTCGAGGTAGCATGCCGCTTTTAATTTGTTGTTGAGATGGACAAAGTAAATTCTGTGGATGTGTTCAGTTTAATTTAAATAGCATAAAAACACATTCTTCATCATCTCCATTAAATGATGTTTAATCATTCCATCAAACTGTCTGTTGGGTTGCATGCTCTTCACATTTTCCTTTGGCGTTTTCACACCTGTATTTTTTCTTTTTATGGTATTTAAATGACATTGTGTTTGTGCGCATGTGATGTGTGTTTTCATTCATTCCATGAACATTGATATAAAAATGAAATGGTAGCGTCTTCCAGTTATGATATCATTACACATGGATGTTTAAAAGGAAGTTGGATTTTCGCATGTACTTGTGTTTCTGTTTATTGTACATAAGCAAAATAATGACTTTCTTAAAGGGATAGTTCACCCAAAAATGAAAATTCTGTCATCATTTACTCACCTTCATGTCATTCCAAACCTGTTCTTTTGTGAAACAGAAAAGGAGCGATTTTGCAAAACGTGCTTGCATGGAGTTTTTCATTTTTGAGTGAGCAATTTCTTTATCTGCTCACCTCATATTCATTCAAAAAATAGACACCTTGTATATTGTATGATGCCATGTAAAGATCACCACTTCTCTTTCTGTCTCCGCAGTAGTTCTATTGGTTTTCATTGTTTTGCTGTTTTCACCTTTTTGTTTTGGACTCTGCTCAGTTATATTGTCCTGTATACCTTTGCTTTCAAGCCATTGTGAATCATGTAGTCATCTTTGTTTTTGTTTTTGTATTAGTTTTGTATCATAATCTCTCATTTTTAGTTGTTTTTATGTGTAGAAAAAAAAGACTGTGTCATTTTCTGGTCTAATTCGTTGTCTGTTTGCCACAAAGCATGTCATGAAATGTTTCCATCACGTACGTATGATTGAAGATGCTAAATGCATTAAACAGTAAGTCTCTTTATCTAGTACAAACTCAGTCGGGTGTTCTTTACTAAATCTTTTGGGTCCTCTTCTGTTTATATGGGACAGTTTGGCTCAGAGCTCCTTTAATCACATTTTATTTGTCCCAGACTTTGCAGATTTTTTTTTATTTTATTTTGCACTTCACAATCATTAGCGTTAATGACGGCTATGCATTTCAAAAACAAATTAAAGCAGCCAGTCATGGAATTAGATTATTGTGAGTATAAGTGACTCTTGTGAGATTTTCTCACATTGGTCTTAATGGAGCTGCAGCTAAGAGGTCTAGCATCTCTACAGCTATTCCCAAAAACCTCTGAGTAGCAGCAATCCTGATGAGAACAGTGGGATCCTGTCTGGCCATTGGATTAAATTTCCCCATGGCATCCGCATCTCCACAAAACAAAATCATCTCAGGCATTAAATCAGTCATTCGAGCTATTATGCAATTAGTCTGCAATAAAATGACAAGAGTGACCTTAAAATGCAATAATGCGGCATTGTTATTGATACTGAGCCTGTTAATTGTTTTATTTTTAAAGGATGATTTGATAGAGTGTTCCTGCGACACTACATTAGGGATCACAGAGATAAATTTGTGTTATCAGCATCATAATTGCACAGACCATTATGCAACTGAGTACTTACATTTGCATGTGAACACATGGATTCAACATGATTGATCAGTGGAGAGGCAAATACTTACTGCATGGTTTATTTTGTTTCTTTCCGGTCCTGAGAAAAAGCACAGAAATCCAGCTTGTTTGGAGTGATTTGACCTAGCATTCAGCCAGGAAACAGGAAGATGCCTTATATGGGCTCGTCTCTGGCTGCTTCCTGTCTCGCAGAGGGAAAATATTATTAGTACACTCCAACAGTTTCCATGGTAACAAGAGTTTTGATAGCGCCAGGACAAACTGTGATCTGAATGAAATAGAAAAAGGATGCAGAAACACAAACACACACATACACACACACACTCTCGAGTCAAAACTGTTTCTGATGACACTTAAACAACCCTACCTTGGCCGTCTCATATGCATCCACTCAAACTGCCATTATCAAACAGTGCGTGTAGGTGTGCTGACCCTCCGTGACCCATCCACTGTTTTGTCTCTGTAGATTTGCGCTTCGTTCTCGCCATTAGCAGCCCCTCTGAGGTGCGTCCAGGGCCGTCGTCTCACACCACTACCGTCCAATCAAATCCATTCGAGCTCCGGGAGAGCGCAGTGCTCCCGGAGACATCATTCCAATTACTCTCCACGCGAACCTGAAAGGGTCCCTGCACCCTGACTGCCGGCAACCGGGAGCGAAAACCAATTTACAGCACAGCCAGTAACTTCGCTCACACTTGCTGCTGCCATGGCAACCAGCAAAGAAACACCGATCACTGGCTTTATCCTAACGCTGTGCTGTGTTTAAAAGTGAGAATGAGGATTGTGTCCCGAGCGTGCCGACCGTCCTGATGGGAATAGTAACACGGGGCAGCTTGAGGATATCCAGCACAGGTAGAAAGACGGAATACCCCAGTGAGCTGCTTCACTGTGTCCGTGTATTTGAAGTTAGGTGGTTGTCGGTGGTTTTTGGAGTTATAATTCTCATACACACTGGCCATGTACTGCTATGTAGTCAGTTTCTGGTTTAATTGGATCTTTTCTTCCTCACAGGGATCCCAGCACAGTGGTTCCTCTCTGTCTCTGGCCTCTACCAAAGTCTGCAGTATGGATGAGGAGGAAGGGCCCATTAGTGATGGTAAGAAATAGAACACTTTAGGCTGGTTTAGACAGTCTTATTTTAGTATTATTCATATACTATTATAGTTTTTTTTTTCTTTTTTTAAATGTTTTTTTGGGGGGTCAGTTTTCATTTTAACTGTAGTTTAGTAATTTTATGTGCTTTTCATTTTATTCGTTTATATTCAGCTTTAATTTGTTTTTACTTCAGTTTTAGTTATTAATTTTAGTACTATTTCAACTACCAAAACAAATTTTATAGTTTTAGAGTAAAACAAAACTGTTTAAGTTTGGCAGTAACTTGACCTTTTCTAAACCCATGCATTATAATTGAATTCAAACATATTGCATTCAGACTTTCTTACAAAGAGCTCTGCAACTCTTTGATCTTATGCAGATATCGGAGGTTTTGAATTTATTAATGAGAAGGCCCTTTATTAATCAAAGAAGCTTTATAGTTGCTCAGTGCCACCAAGTAAAGTTGTTTATCTCAAGAGTATGTCTGCAGTGCTGGTCAACAACAAACGCTTCATTTGAAGGCTTTGCGTAGATGTTCATTATACAATCATTTCCACTTCAGTGTACACGCTGTAGCTGACTGTAATGCACTAATGAAAGAATCTGAGGTTTGAACCGAATGCAGGGTTATTGTCTTGTTCTCTGAGCTGCATTCAAAGAGATTCTCAGACTAGGAATGTTGGTTGAGAATCAAATTTCTCCACTGCCTACAGAGATTTCAGTCATAAAAACAGATTCTGAATGAGGCCCACTCAGTCTTGCTCTGATTTTCTTCCTTACCGTCTGCAGCCGAGCCCTTGGAGGAGACGCCGATACCCACAGTCCCGAGCTCCATTTCAGATCGGTACAAAGTGGGCCGAATGATCGGAGATGGGAACTTTGCGGTGGTCCATGAGTGTGTAGAGCACTCGACTGGCAGGGCGTACGCTCTGAAGATCATCAACAAAGGAAAATGCAGAGGAAAGGTGAGATGGAAGCATTATGATATTGTCAATAAAATGCTTGTATTTTTATTTTTATGGCAATTTGTACAATATATTTTTATTCTGAATCTCTTTCTCCTGCACAGGAGCATATGATCCAGAATGAGGTGGCTATCCTCAGAAGAGTGAAACATCCAAACATTGTGTTGCTGATTGAGGAAATGGACACTTACAGTGAACTCTACCTGGTCATGGAGCTTGTTAAGGTGTGTACAACAGCAAGCTGTCATTTTAATGCACCTGTTCAAACCAAAGTAAAAACAAATGCAGATCAATAGATTGAAAGACAGCTGCTTTATACATCTTGTGGAGATCCAGATGAATTTTAGCTCTTGGGTCCTTGTAATGGCCGCCTTGTGCAGTTGTGATCTGTTGAACTGAACGTTATTTTAAGCTGCTGTTCCACTTACTCGACTCTTTGAGGGGATTTCTGCCATGTGAACAGCAAACCAGGCCACCGTGAACTTTCTGCCTGCTTTGTATAAACAACTTGACCTCAAGAAAGCTCTTGTGATGTCGATCAGTTTGTGTACATGCAATTACCACCTCGCTTGGAAGCAAAATGCAACAATGTAACTGTTCCATTCACACACCAGTAGATGTCAAAGATACCTCAGACTAAAGCTGGGTAGAAGACAATATGAAGTGTCTGTCCACAGATTTTTTGCTGTATTTTGTGTATCATGGAATACACAGTATTCCGATTTTAACACGATTAAGACGACACTATTTTAGTTGCATTATCGAATAGACATGTACACATCTTAATCACACTATTACCTTCGTGTAGGATTTTGCGACAGGATACACACAGCAGTGGTAAACCGTTTGACGGCAAACAAAAGAGCATGGCTTCAACAACGCCATCGTCTGTTTGCACGTATAGCATGACAAATAATTAACTGCACTTGAAGCTTTCGTAAAAATTAAAAATGAAACTATATATGGCACCGTAACGAAGACGAACTGTATGTTGATATGTGAAACTCTGGAAGGGACGTCGGATGGCGTCGCGTTGGGACAATGACGTGTACCATTAATCAATCTATGTTCTAAAACATCTAAACTGGTAACATGAAAGGAAAATTCTAAAAGCAGCTCATGTAAACACTAATCATAATATTGTCTTATTAAGAATAAGGCAAATAATTAGATTACTGATGTCCATGTAAACGTAGTCAGCATATTGGATCCATGCATTAGGACATAAAGTGACAGCTGCCTAATATAGCTGCTGTTAAACAACAACAGAAAAAAGAGTACCACTTAGTACTCTTGGCTGAACAACTTTAGTAGCTTTAAAAAGAATCAATTTACATTTAATTTATGCAGTGAAGACAATAATTACATTTCTTACTCCAATGCTACTGTTAAATAGACCTACTGTAGTAGTATTACATTTGTTTCTTTACTTATTTTGAATCTGTCCTTTTTTAGTAATTTGCATCTTTGTTCTTATTTTTAGGGAGGAGATCTTTTTGATGCCATCACCTCCACAAACGGATACACTGAGCGGGATGCCAGTGGCATGCTGTACAACCTGGCCAATGCTATCAAGTACTTACACAGCCTTAACATCGTCCACAGGGACATCAAGCCAGAGAACCTTTTGGTAAGATATCAACACGCCATCCTTCCTTCTTTTCCAAAACGCATGTCTGACACGTCACAGGTACAAGCGCAACACTTATCACATCCTAAAGTGGCGCTGTTTAATCACCAGCCTCCACAGCCATGTGTTCCTGTATGTACGTGCCGAGGAAAGGAACGGATGAAACTCATAGGTCTTGTGGGCTGGAACTACATAAGTGTGTTTGGAGAAAGAGAGATGATTGCTGCGAGCTCTTTGACTGAGTCTAGACCAGCCACCTACTGACTGACTGTATACGTGTGATATCACTTCTGCAGCGGAAGAACTGAGATGTGACTCACACATTGACAGTTCACAGACTGTACTGTTCTCCAAGGCTGCTCTCGTATGAACCTTTTACCAGACTTCATTTATGAATCAATGGCCCCTTCCTCTGCTGATTCAAGACGGAAATGTTGTTTATGAAGCCCTGTTTATGAGCCGGGGGATTTGTCTAGAAATGCTGCAGATCTTATATAATTGAAAATGTGACCTGCTAACAGTGAATAAAACCGTCTGTTTATCAAACGCACTCCAGTGAGCTAGAAAAAAATGTGCCTGGCTCACATATGCGTTTGCTCGCTTTCTGCGTGTCAAAGATAATCGCTTGTGGCTGGAAGCATGCATGTCAAATGCACCTTGCAGTGCAGCATGAGGCTTTTTCAAAACGCATCACTTTACATATTATAAAACGCCAAACACAAAGCCAGCCAAGCTTATGCTCCTGTTTCTTTTTAGCATCATTGGATTTTAGGTTAAAGACATTAAATGCACAAATATCTGTTTATTTGAAGCCAGTGCCTATTTTTGACACTGATCCGCACATGTTCACCTTGGGAATTGAGAGCCGGATATGTCATTTTCATAGATTGCTTTGAAGAGACAAGGTTGTTTTTGGTCTAATGTTGTTTTTGGCTTTGGTTCACAGGTGTATGAGCATCAAGATGGAAGCAAATCCCTGAAGCTGGGCGACTTTGGCTTGGCGACTGTGGTAGACGGACCTCTGTACACTGTCTGTGGAACACCCACATATGTAGCACCAGAGATTATCGCAGAGACCGGGTGAATATTTTAACGCGTTTGCACAAATCTGGGTTATTGAATGTGTGATATTTTTTTCCCCATGGACTCGTGTGATGTTAAGCATAGTGCTGTGATTTGTTATGATCATATTAAATGAGTTTACAGATAAAATCTAATAAGACCAATAATACTAAAACAACACATTTTGTTTGCTGTTAGGTATGGCCTTAAGGTAGATATCTGGGCCGCTGGAGTCATCACATATATTCTCCTCTGTGGCTTTCCTCCATTTCGTGGGTAAGTTCAGTGTGTATGACAAAATATGGCTTATGTGAGAGGATCTTTTTTTTTTTTTTGTAGCTTTTTGCATATTGCTTTTCAAAGTAGTTTTAAAAATCCTGTAAATACAATCAAAACGTTTAATTTTTCCAGTAGAAAAATGATTCATTCTTAAATACATTCTAGCTGTGTATGTAGTGCAGCTTTGAGTAATGTAATCAAAGCTGGAAGGTTATGTAAGATGTTACTGCGCCACCCTGTGGCTATTTGTTGTATATCAATAAACGCAATGAAACGAGCTCCCCCTGTTGATGCATATCTGAAGTTGCATTCTTTATTTCAGGAGCACTGATGATCAAGAAGCTCTGTTTGACCAGATACTGCTGGGACAGTTAGAATTCCCTCTTCCGTACTGGGACAATGTATCAGACTCAGCCAAAGTAAGTGAAATATGTGCGGATTAAATAATAAATATGTGGGATAAAAAAAGATAAGATTAATATTATATATATATATATATATATATATATATATATAAGATGTGTTTTTATATGTGGTGTTTATTAAAAAGCAAAATATATGATGAATGTGATAATAAATAATAAAATTTGATGACAAATAATAGTTTTAAATAAAAAATAGTATAATAAATGTGTGGACTTCAAAATAATAAAACAAATCAAAATAATATGATAAATACTTCGTGGTGTTTTTAAAAGCAAGAATTATGATATTAAATATGTATTTTTTTAAAGCATAATAGATAATGATAATAAGTAATATGTAGAATCTTTAAAATCAAACTGAGTTTTGGTTTTAAAAAGCCTACCTACATACTATTATTATTAAACAGTAATAATTTTTATTAGTAGTATTTATTTTTCACTTTTTGTTTACTGTAAGTCATTGTGTTTACCAATTTAAGGTCATGATTGGCATTAGGGTCTGGGACTAACTCTCTCTGTCCCGTCTGTCTCCTCAGGAGCTGATAGTGTCTATGCTGCAGGTGGAAGTGGATCAGAGATACACAGCGCTGCAGGTGCTGGAACATCCCTGGGTCACTGTGAGTAATTCAACCTGAATCCAATACACCAGTGGTTCTCAAACCTGTCCTGGAGTACCCCCAGCCCTGTCTCCCTCATCTATCACACCTGATTCAACTCATCAGCTCATTAGTGGAGACTGCAAGACCCGAAGTGGGTGTGTCAGATATAGGGAGACATACAAAATGTGCAGTGCTGGGGGTACTTCATGGAGAGTTTTGAAAACCACTGCATTACACTATTCTGTGTACGAATGTCTATTGCTAAATTATAGGACTGACACAGTCTTAATACTTTTTAGTCCTCTTGTATCATAACTATAGTAACTGACTGGTTTCATTTCAATGGCTGTTTCAGAATGACGGTCTGTCAGAAAACGAGCACCAGCTGTCAGTGGCAGGAAAGATCAAGAAGCACTTTAACACTGGGCCCAAGCCCAGCAACAACACCCCGGGAGTGTCTGTGATGACGGTAAGCCCACACGGACTGTGAAAGCCTGAAGTTAAGAATCAGACGCCAAATAAACATTAAAGAGCCAGTGAGCAGAGTACCAGACACCATGTGTGATGGACACTTTTATGGGAGGCCAAAGAGTTCAAACACTATAATACTTTGAAATGATTTTCTTTACTAACAGTTAAAATGGATTTACAGCTGATGATTTCTGAGCATTGTGCACTGAGCTCCACTGATTTCTCTTCGCTTAGCTCGACCATGACTTTTCCATCCAGAGATCAGGGTCGTTGGATTTCTATCAGAACCCGGGCATGTTTTGGATAAGGTAACGCCATGTGTCCACTGAAGCACGCCAGCTCCTGTCTTGTTGAACCCCCGTGTGGGCACTAAAACCTGCTTATATCATTATCAAAAACTGCTGCTGTGGTCATTCATGTGTGTGAAAGTGTTCAGGTGAAGAGAATGTGCATGATTTGCTTCAGCATCATGGCAACTGGCATATTTTATGTGCTTTTCCCTCAGTGTGCTGCTTGTGTCACTGTCCTGCTTCTCACCAGCTTCTCATGATCTTCAACCTTGTGCAGAAATAAAATGCTCAGCAGTCAGTCCCACTGTTGTCCCCAGTGTTTGTTTGTTTAATAGAAACTCACTTTTAATTAAGAAACCTAGTAAATATATTTATTAGTATTAAATATACACTATAAATGACAAGTTTGGGGTCAGTTTTTTTTAAGCAACTTTTTTTACATTATTAATAATAATAATGATAATAAGTTTCTTAAGCACCAAATCGCCATATTACTACAACTTCTGAAGGATCATGTGAAAATGAAGACTGGATTTACGTCTGCTGAAAATTACATTTTAAAATATATTAAAATATTAAATCATATTTCATAGTATTGCAGTTAGTACTGTTTATTTTATGAAATAAATGCAGCCTTGGTGAGCATAAGACTTCTTTCAAAAACATTAAAAAACTCTAAGTGACACCAAACTTTTGAACTGTAGTGTATTTACATTTAATTTATTATTTTAACTTAATTTTTTATTAAATTAAATATTTATTTATTTATTTGTTTGTTATTAGATTACTTTTGTTTTAAAATTTTAATAAATATTTGAAAAATAATTGTAATTAAAGGGATAGTTCACCCAAAACTGTATTTTGGTGACTTCTGGGAGTGACTTTATTTGGAGTATTTTATTTTGCTCTCATGCTCGTGTTCTGTCACATGACTAAAATCCCCCCTTCTTCCATCAGACCACCGCTCTTGATAAGGAGAGGCAGATTCTCAGACGAAGATGCCACCAGAATGTGAGCGCAGCTCCCTGGAGCACCCAGCCGACCTGTAGCCTCCACATCCCAGCCTTTACTCCAAGTCTGTGCCCTGGTCTGCACCTCGACCCCCTGTCCCAGCCGCCCAGCGGACTCCCCGCTCCAGCCCTCATCCCCGGTCCATGTCCCTCTACCACCACCGCCAACACCACGCCCGAGTCTGAAGACTTTTCCGCCTGCTCCACGGAGACTGTTCGCTCCCTCTTCTCCCCTTTCTAGCATCGAAAGGGAAGGGAACGAGTGGAAAGGGCACTAAAAGAGAAGAAGGGTTTATGAGGATTCGGAACGCGGCCGAGTGGACCGATGAACTGAACCATTTTGTAATCTGATCACATAAAGGTGCAGGGAAAATGATGACCGTCAAGAAGGGGGTTTCTTGTTTATTTATGGTCATTATAATAACTTTTATTTATACATAATAAATACATTTTCTTTTTTATTCAAGTTCAAAAATGTCTTTTTCTTTTGAAGCACCTTAGAAATGTGATGTTTTTATGGGTCCGGTACTGTTCATATGTTTCAGAAGGAAACTGTAAGGACTTTTAGCTAATTTGATTCCTGGTAATTAGTACCCTTTGATCCCAAAAAACCTTTCTAAGCAGACAGAAAGTGATTTGAATTGCCGATACCTCTTCAGAGATAAACTCGTATGCGGATTTTCTCTCTATAGTGGTCGCACAGCGCTTGTTCATATGTGAGATGGGGACCTTTTTTGTAATCAGTGTAAATAATATAATTTCAATTATTTTGATATTGACAATATATTTCTTTATCTTAACTAGACAACGTAAGTCACATTTAACCATTTTTGCAGTTTTTAGGTATATGGAACATAAGCACAAATGCATTGTGGAAAAGAAATAAGCAACATTCCTTAATACAGGGTCAGCTCTTGGAAATACAAATGCCAACGGCTCGGTCTTATGAATGCAGGACATTGATTCAGTGGTACCTCTGTGTCATGAGAAGCGCTGCTGTTAGTGTCAGGAGGTCAGATTGGGATTGAGTGTTTCTGAAGTGCAGTAAGAGGTGTACTAGTAACTCATACCCCTGCTTACTGTGTCATTGTATTCTCTCATTAGTGCATGGAATACAGAGTGGCTCTTACATTATAATTCGAGACGTTATCTTATTAAAAAATATATTATAACCTCATTTTATTGTTGCTTATTGATGCTGACTGACCCAGGTTTTCCATTTATCACTTGAGAATTGAATTACCACCAGACCAGCAATCACCTCACTAGTGGCAATAAACAAACAAAAAAAAAACAAGACCAAACACCTCAAAAGCTATTAGCTTAATAGTTTGACAAACATAACATGACAGGAACTTGATATAAAGTAAACATTTCAACAAACTGTAAACACAATAGATATTATGTAGTTTTTCAGACATTTCAACAAGAGCCAATCCCTAATCGTTAACGTCAGAGCTTCACTGTCCCGGTTGCTATAGAAACAATCAGCGCTCTGTGATGTGGGTTTAGGACTGCGCATGCGCACTGGCGGTTTTAACGCTGTTCAAGAAAAATAAACATTTATGGTGCAGTTGATGTCAGATTTCACTGGTGATTTCAAATATGAAATGTAATCGTACTTTAAGCTACTTTCTTTTACTCAAGTAAATCTTTGAATTACCTTTACTTGAGTAAAAGTAATAGATTTCTAATGTAATTAAGTATTAAATTATATTTAACCCTTGTGCATCAATAAAATTTAAGTTTTGTCTCATTTTAAAGAAGACCCATCGCAGATTATTGTTGAAGTAAAAAAAGTTTAAAAAGTGAAAAACACAAACAAACAAACAAAATGTTATACAGGTTTAAGTTTATGAAAATGCTTTATGAACAATACTTTATATAAAATATATATTTTATGAAACATGTTGAACTCTAAACCTGCTAGAAAATCAAAGCCATAAATCCAAACAAGTTGTGTTCCAAATTTTGAGGTTGATGTCTTAAAAAACGAGCTTTCAGTAAGATTTTGTTTGGGGCGCAGTACCAAATTTTCCCCATTAGATGCCAGCAAAACTCTGCTGGTGCACACAGTGGTTGGATTTGTGATTTGCAGTATTTCTCTCTCTCAAATATTACAAGAACACACACACACACACAATTTTTTTATGACACACACAAACCACACTCCGACATCCATACCAACACACCCACACAATTATAGCTGCATTATTTATCCAATTGGCTCTATAATATGCAAAGCAGAAAACAGGATTAAAGCGAGTATTTGCTTTATAGACCAAACCTGAAAAAATGGCACCATCTGGTAAAAAAAAAAAATAGTAAAAAATTTAATTTTGAAGCCTTGCCAACAGAATGAAAGCCTATTAACAAAAATGGCATAATTTTACAGTTAAAGGGCACTGCGATTAAAAATAGCAGTTTTAATGGGTTTCAAAGGGGACATTTTTGTCCAAAAGGTCCTGAGACTAAATATTTTTTTGTACCTAGTGCAAAATAGATTTATTAAAGGAAATGGGGGTAAAATAGTAAAATTCCAATAAAAATACACAACTGTGCCAAAATTTATGCAGCTGCCAATAACACAGGCAAAATGATCAAAAAAAACAAAACAACACTGAAAAGGACAAAAATGTCCAAAAGGTTGCACAAGGGTTAATATGAAACGTAGTGCAGTAAAAAGTACAATATAATGCTTTGGAATGTTGTGAAGTAAAGTTTTCTAAAGAAAAACACTCTGATAAAGAACAGACATTTGAAAAGTACTTTTTACTAGCCTACTGCCTGCCTCTGTTCCCCATTCAAAGAGATAGCACTTGCATGTCCGAGAGGCGTTTCAAAGATGGCCGCCGAGTGACAGACTTTGATCGAAACAGCATGCTTAAAAGCTTCCAAGCTTAGCATTTTTTGCCACGCTGAACAATTACTGTATTTGCATTATTGTAAGGTTAGATTTAGGGTTTAAATAGGTGTAGACGTTAATAAAACACAATCTAACATTATTGCTCTTTTATGGCGAGATGCTTCACTTCCAGCCGTAGCTGTATCCCTCCCATTAAAAAGGTAACCGACCTCATTCCATTCAGGACATTCAGTATTTAAAGACATTCAGATCTAGTTGTTTAAAGAAAAACACACCAGTACTTCAAAAAGATGTTTTGGTTTGTTTTATTGTAAATACGACAAAAAGGAAACAATTTTATTTTACAGTTATTGATCTATATATTGGCATGAATTAATATTTAAACATTTTAAGAGACACCTGTGAGATTCTGGCTTATTCAAGTTGCAGCAAATGCATGAAACAGCAGGTGGGGACTGAATTTAAAAATTACATCTGAATCTAAATAAATCATCCATTATTTACTTCCTGCCCAAAACTATTCCTCTCCTCTCCACAAACGATGCAGACATATAAAATAAATTAAAATAATATGCAATCATCATGATCAGATACACCTTGCAAAATAAATGAACAAAAGATATTTAGCAAATGTACAAATCAAATCAAATATACAGTACTGACCACTCACCTACTCAAGAGACAGACCTGCACGTTATGTATGCGCCGCTGTCTCATGTATAATTCACATCCAATGGCCAATGAAAAGGCAGATCAACAAATTATTTGCATAATTTATTCATGTTTTCATTTCTGAACTCAGTCTTAGCTTCCAGCTGACTAGTAATTACACGACGACGATATTTCAGTATCAGTGTTGTTGATTGAAAAATATCCTTCTCAATCTTTTCTCTCACACTTTTTAAAGAGGGGGATGAAAAAATGTCTCAGTATTCGTGTATGCGGATTTCAAACATCTCAATCCACGTATTAAACCGCGTTTCTGCAGTCATTCTCGGCTACAAGGATATTGCTTACTGTGGCTGTGGTTGTACAACGTAATCATCACATATGATTATAATATTAATTATTTAAATACAACAAACATCAATGCACAAATTATACAATGGAGAATGGCCCTAAAATGTGGTAGAAGACCAAAGAAAAAGAAATCCTTATACGCTGATAAATTATGGGTTGTTACCGGTGCAATGTGTCTGATACAAAAACGTCAACATTAATAATTGTTCCTTTTTTCATAAATAATGAAACGTGTGAGTGAGGGAGGGTTTCTTTTTCTCTTTTTTTGTTGCTTTTTTCTCCTCTTTATTCTTTTTTTTATGGCCCGCTTACATGCCTGGCTTTCCTAACCATCACAATATTTACATATATGACAAAACAATTACCAAATATACAAAGAGGAAAGAGAAGCTTGTTTCCTGTCTGAGCAGTTCACTTCCTCCCTGTGAATCGGCAGGCCTTCATCTATAATCATCCAAATCATCATCATTTCGTTGGAACTACACAATATCTTACAGCAAGTCATTAATAAATTAAAGGATTATGGGATCTTCCGTAATGGAGAGCGAGCGGGAAGTATGATTTTTATCCCCTTGTAGTGAAGAACTGCACCGTTTCAGTTTGTATTTACAAAGACTAAGTTCACCGCTGCGTCTTAATCCCACCCCAGACCCATTCCCTCCCTCCATCCCGCTCTCATCCCTCCCAAAATATCAGTTTGTTGGTGGTTTCGCTCTAAGCCTCTTCTGCTGGGAACTGCGGTACAGTCCATCCAGGCCTGCTGTCGTCCTGGCTTCGATCTTGTACGATGATCTTCGCAGACAAAAGGACATTAGGCAACTCATCATAGTATGTGGGGAGTGAAGGACAACCCTAAAGGTCTAAGTAACGTTAGCGATATGTCTTGTGTTTTCATCCGGGTTTAACTCCACCCTGAACTTAGAGGGACACCATCATCTGTCAAGCAGGAAATGAACTCCACCTTTCTCACTGCTTCAACTGCGGGCCCTAAACAAGGTCCCTCTCTCTCCTCCTGTCTCTGTCTCTCTTTGTTCTGTCTCAGTATCTGTTCTGATGTTCGTAGTGCCATCGATTGAAATCAATGTTAAACGCCACAATGCTGCCTGACGCCATCCCAGTGATCAAAGTCCTGCAAATATATAGAAAAAGTAATAAATTAATAAGAAAAATGTCCATAATATAAATGTTTACATAGTACTATGTCATGTAAAAAATAAATAATTTTTTTATAATTAAAAGCTCTAAATTATGTTAAAACGACTGGCCTAATGCCCGTGTGTGTGTGTATGTGTATGTGTATATATATATATATATACACATACATATACACACACACACACACACACACACACACATATAATAACAACAATAAAAGCATTGTTAAAATGATATGTTCAATGTATATGTATATTATTATTTTTAGGTCAGGTGTGCTCACCTCTGGTCATGGGATAAGTCCATAGCCCTGATGCCTGCATCACAGCCAGGGTAAATATACAGCTGCTTAAAATCACAGGCCTGCCAGACTTCAACAACACCGTTATCACCTCCTGTTACCAAGTTCTGACCGTCGCTGCTCAACAGAATGGCCTGGGGGAAAACAAAAGCAGATTAAATACAGAGATTGTTTGGATTAATGTGTATTTGTTTCTGTTCCAACATATATGTCTCCTCTTACACGTGTGGAGTCATTTATCTCCATCTGTGCCAGGAGTTTGCCATTAATGCTGAAGTTGCAGAAGTGTCCTCTCTCATAGTAGATGATACAGTGGCCCTCACTGGACACAGAGATCAGACGAGGCCGGAGACAGTTCTCAGGGCCCTCTAGGGCCCGCAGTAAATCTCCTGTGATGGTGTGCACCAAACATGGCCCCTCTGTAAAACAAGACAACAGCAAGAACCTCTCAATTCTGTCATTACACAGTAAGCAGAGACATAAAAAAAAAATGGAGAAATAAGGAAATAATAACAATCACAATTAAAAACATATTTAATTCCTTACCTGTAATGGGTTTATATAAGCTCTCATAGAAACCAATACTAGTATGAAAAGAGTTCATTTCTGATATGCTAATATTCAGATTGCTTCCTCTTAGACTGACCTTTGGCCCCACTGATGACAAGTCCCAGTTCAGCACACACTGACACACACACCACCTCATGGTCATGGCCTGTCAGAACCGCTCTCGGTGCTGGATAATCACCTACAATACAACAGAAGGTCAGCTTCTGGAATCCTAAAAATCTTATTTTTTTGCCACAGAACTAGAAGTCATTACCACACAAAAGGAAAAATGTTACTGAAAAATCAGTAAGATTTTATTTTTAGGAAATTAATTCTGCAAGGACACAATTAATTAATCTGAGTGACAGCAAAAAGATTTCTATTTTAGAGAAAATGTTCTATTCCTCTAAGAATCAGTTTCCACAAAGAATATAAAATAGTACTGATTTCAATATTGATAATAATCAGAAATGTTTCTTAAGCACCAAATCAGCATATTGAATGATTTCTGAAGGATCATGTGACACTAAAGACTGGAGTAATGGCTGCTGAAAATTTTGCTTTGCATCACAGGAAAAAAAAATTACATTTAATACATTAAAATAAAAACAGCTATTTTGAATTCTAATAATATTTCACAATATTACTGTTTTACAGTGTTTTGGATTAAATGTATGTAGCCTTGTCGAGCATGGAGTTATGTAAATGAAAGCAATACTCGAATGAACTAGGTCATTTGTTCTCACTGTTGTTGGGATTGTCTCCGATGATGTGGTGTCGTCCGCTCCAGTACCACAGCAGAAGGGTTGCATCTCGTGAGCCAGAGACAATGTAGCAATCACCTCCAATGTAGGACTCGGATCGCGCAAGACAGGTCACCACATCCCAGTGACCAAACACGATCTGAGTGAGTTTCCCTGAATGAAGAGTGAGCAGATGAGCATATGTGCACATAGACATTTTGTTTGTAGTAAAGAGAGAAAGTCTTTTATATGTACAAGTTGGCATACAAATGGCATAAAATCACAAAGGACACAAGCACCTGTCTCAGTGGAGTAAACACGGAAACTCTTGTCCCAGAAACCACATGCCAGGATGTAGCGGTTGTCGGCTGTTACCACAAAGCAGTGCGTGTTGATCTGAATGCTTTGATCCACCAAATCTGTGATCTGCCTTTTACTAATGCCAGAGTTATTGGCTGGGAAAGAAAACACAGACCAGGTGTGAATATTGGAAAAATATCCAGTTTCAGTCTGAAGATACAACCAAGTTTCACCAGACTTTTAAAAGGACAGTCCACACAAAAATTAATATTCTCTCATAATTTACTCACCCTCATGTCGTTCCAAACCTGTGTGCATTTCTTACTTCTGCAGAACATAGAAGAAGATATTTTGAAGAAAGTTGGTAACCAAACAGTTTCGGTTCCCACTGACTTTCATTTAATGGAGGAAAAAATACATTTGGTTACCTACATTCTTCAAAATATCTTCTTTTGTGTTCAACAGAGGAAAGATATACAGGTTTGGACATGAATGGGAATAAATTGTGTCAGAATTCACATTTTTGGGTGAACTATGCCTTTAACTGAAGGGATTTCAGCCTTAGTGACAAGTTACTGGCTGAACACATGGTCACATGATCCGAGGAACTCACCAATCAGAGAGTCCATCTCAATAGGAAGGTGATGAGACTGTTCTAATGAGTATCCTGGAGCACCTCTGAGACCTAAACAAAACATATTGCTAATATTGTAAATAAACATTAAAAAAAGGTGGTTTGAAAACCTCTGATTTCTTCAACTGTTATGTCTAAGAAAGTTGCAAATGGAAGTGCTCACCGACTGTGTTGTGCCAGCGGTTGACGGCGAACAGCCGGCTGCATGTGACCGTGACCGCAGCGGGAATGCTGAGGTGAGGCAGCGTATTGGCCGCCACGTGCGTGACAGGAGAGTTGGAGGGGAATTTTAGCACCATGATTACATCTTGCTGCATTTGGTCCTTGAACATCAGAGGACTCTGAGGAAGGAAACACTAATGAGCAGAAGAGAGAAAGAGGAGGAGGAAGAGGAAAGGAAGGAAGAAGAGGAACAATTGGGAAGAAAAAGGAGAAAGGAATTAGGAAGGTAAATTACAACGGAGCAAACAAGGTGAAAACCACAGGGTGGGATTCTGGGTAAGGATATAGTTTAGGATCAGTTTTGGGTTGGTTTGGACTGTCAGGAGGGGGTAGGCTGGGTGATGTGTGTAACATCCAACTCTACACAGTCTTCTAGGTGTAAATCAGTGTCCGAACCAGCTAAATATAAATTTTATGTACAACCGGACTGTCATTTTGTCGCTTTGTGGCACCACGTTGCATTTATGGTACAGACAAATTAACAAAATTTGGTCCATCACAACTAGCTGGAATTCTGAGCTACATAAAATGAAAGTAATAAAGACAAATCATGATAAAAGATGTAATAAATCAAATAACAAGAGACAATATTGATCTATTTAAAAGAGATATAATATAGATAACTGATAAAAAAAAAAGTAATATAGATCACAATAAATAGAGGTGTCTTGAAAAGACATAATACAAGAGATATAACAAAGTCTCACCAGGTGCATGGCAGAGCTGCGTGGGGGGTGAGGCTCTATTAGCAGCTGTGATGGAGCCTGTCCAAATGACTGAATCTGAGCCTCCATAGACTAAAAAGATGACAAAGAGACAAAACAAGCTGTTACAACTTTAGCTGACAGACCCCTGAGCTGTCTCACATCTGACAGACATTTACAGACATGGACAAGCTGAACACTGCTGTCAACATACGGCGCTTAGAAATGAAATAAACATATTCACTCATTTTGGACAGAGGAGAGAAAGATACTGACAGGAAACATCATTAAAGACTAACGCTTATCATATTTACTGATAAATAAAAACAGCACTGCACTGTTGTGTGTTAAACAGGAAACAATGGTGTTCAATATTTTAATTATAATAATATCATACTTTAAATTGTTTTTAATTGTTTAATAAATTATTAAACCTTTTGAGATGTTAAAAAATTGGATTAACTATCAAGACATTAAGTGTTTTGTCAATAATACTTACTGCCAATAATAATTAATCCTAATCATTGACATCAAGCATTTTAATATTACCATTATTTATTAAAAACATTAAATGTTTTGTTGTCTTATTTAATAATTAAAGAGTTTTTGAGATGTTACGAAAATGCTTCATTTTAATATTTAATTAGTTTAAGATTATTATATTGACATTAAGCATTTAGAGATTATTGTTTACATTATGCGTTTTGAGATTAATTGTTATTATTGCAATGTTGAACATGTAATAATGTTATTAATAACTTTGAATATATATATATATATATATTTTTTTTTTTTTTGTCTTCATTATTTGGTTTTATTTTTACTAAAATAACTAAGCATTTTATTCTGCATATTTTATTGAGACATGTAAAAATGTCAATAAAAAAATGTATTGGAAAAAAAAAATCAGTATCATAAAAAAACAACATTGGTCAATGTCTAATAGAAACCCACCAAAAACACAACTTAACGTGATTCACACAAGCAGGCAAAGTTCCTAGATTGACATCCTCTGCTGAATCGATACTCACTGACCTCTCTGGTGAGGGGTCTTACCTCTCTGAGCTGGGGGTCGGTGATGGTGTCCAAGTTCACTGATCCCTCGTAAGACAGGTAATGGAAAACATTGAGAGCCCTAATGGCCTCCGGTCCTCTCTGTTTGTAGCCAAAGATGAGATCGATCCACTGGTGCAACTGACAAGACACAAATTCACTCTCCAGCGCCTGAGACAGGAAGAAGACAACAGGGTTAACACGAGGACCAATCAGGACTTCAAAAAGAAATTACTAGCCTTGTAAAGGCTGTGTGAGGTTCAAAGTTTATTTCTTTTTTTTACGAACTAGAGCTGCTTTTGATTCTGGAAACACTGGCTGAATTGGACTATTAATCCTAATGGCAGCTGAAATTGCGCACTAATGTGGACCGAACAAAGGTGCTTAGACACACAATCTTTCCATCCCTCACCATCCTGTTGATGCGAACAAAGTCCTCTGGTTTTTTGGCCCAGACTGGTAGTTCCACATCACACACGGCTGTCCTGTCCTCTCTCACCCCCAGGTCATATCCGCTGCTGTTCACGAACATCTCAGGGAGGTAGTAGAACTCAGGGATCAACTCCTGTTATACAAACAACACGTTGACAAACATGTCGACGAGTTACAGAATCGTTTTACCTCACAAAATTTAGCTCACCCTAACATCTGATGTATCCCTCTGGCAACTCCGCCAAGAGCGTGCAATGCCAGAAAACGTCCGATCGGGATGGTCGAACTTGTCGTTATTACAATTCAAGAAAAATGTGGTGAAGGGTTCCTGTGGGATGAAGGAAGTGGCACACAATTTCAGATTAAACAACTTTCAAAAGAGCTTTTCTTTTCTAAGTTCTGAGAGATAATACAATATAAATGAAGACTCACTATCCTGACGAGCCAGAAGAGAGTGGATGCCGCAGTTGAGTACAGTGATGCGTAATGATGGGGCGGAGTTCCATCATCTTCCCACGTCTCATAGCGTTCGGCATAGAACACGGCTCGCTTTGGATTCAGGGCTCCGATTGGCTATATTATCAAACAGGAAGGAGAAAAAGGGATTCTGGATATTATACTAACCAAATTAATAAAATACATATTCAAAAGTTTGGGGTCAGTAAGAAATTATTACTTTTATTCAGCAAACACACATTAAATTGATCAAGAGTAACAATAAAGTCATTTACAGTGTACATATGTACATATAACATATTACATTACATTTGAATTTACATTTATTCATTTTGCAGACGCTTCTATCCAAAACGACTTACAATTGGGGAATACGATTAAGCAATTCATCTTAAAGAGGCAAATAGATAGGAAGTGATCATAATACCAAGTTTCAAGCATTGTTCAAATAAGTACAAGCTAGACTTGAAAGATTAAAGAAAAGAGGGGGAAAAAAATAAAAGGTCAGTTTTTTTTTAAATCCAGGATGATTTGTGTAGCTCTAGACTTCCAGGATTGGCATACCTTTGAGAGATCCCGGAAATTCCCAGGCAAGGTAAGATCCAGGTCCTCTGACTCATAGTTAGTCAGCACCCAAGGGAAGACAGGATACTGGTTCAGATCATTATAGGTCCTCCCTGCAAACAAATATCAACAGACAATGTTGTGTGAGCACGTAACTTACATCCCAATGTGATTCATTATATCGCTTGTAGTCAGAGGCGGACAAAGTACACAACTTCCTTACTTGAGTGAAAGTACGGATACTACTGGTCAAATACTACTCCACTACAAGTGAAAGTTGTAAAGTCATATTTTTACTTAAGTAAAAGTATGGAAGTACATGTTTTTAAAAGTACTTAAGTATCAAAAGTAAAAAGTAAATGCATTGTTTTACTGTCGCATTGTTGTATACTTACAATACCTTATGCCACTAATGCAACCTACTGAATACACTGATTAACTTGTATTATCTTTGGAATTAAGAGCTTTTATGTTACCAAACATATAGAAATGGAACAACTGAATGAAAAAAATCATCTTTATTTTTTTTATTTAACACTCCTACAACTACATTTAAACAAGTATTAAAGTGAGTTCAAAGTTACAAAGTTATTTTTCAAAGAGATATTGAAGTCTATGATATGGTTCATTTTAGGCAAACAAACCTTTAATCTTTTCAGAAAACTGGATCATACTCTGTCAGTATGGCCATGGGTGTGCAGGTTGCGCCAAAGAACCGTCTTTTTGAATTTTGCCATCAACTGATTAGTGTTCATAAAATGCTCAGAAATCAGTGAACTTGACAACATGTGGCTACGGTTGGGTATTGTTTGAATTTTATCCATTCAGATTCTGATTCTGCTTATTGATTTCAATTCTTATTGATTCCCAGTTTAGATTCTAAAGTTTTCATTTAGCCTACTTTTTGATCATTTGTTTGCAAAAATAGATACATACATACATAGATACATATAATAGATTTATATGCTTCCCTGACCAGTTTTAAGCAGCAATTTACCTGTAAGTTTATATATATATATCTATATCTATATATATGTATATGTATATGTATGTGTGGTAAATTTGTGGTTACTGAAGTTTTACTACAAATAGCATATGGTTACTATAGTGAGATAATAGTAAATTTGTGGATACTGTGATTTTAATGCAAATACCATAGTTATGGTTACTATAGTAAAAACATGGTTAATTTTCCAAAGGGCTTTAATGAGTTAACACATGCCTTTTTAGAGCGCTTTTAGTTTACGTTTACATTAGTTTAGTGGGGAACATCCCAAGGTTGCCAGATTTGTGTAAAATCAGCCAAATGTCCATTTAAAGCTAGGCAGAAAACTGCAGGCTTATAAATACTGTAACACTTGGCAACACAGGAAGGTCCTGGCAGATCACAGGCCGGATTTTCGCAGAAAAAAAGGGGTTCAGTGAATCTGAAAATGCACACACTGTAAAAACTGCTACATATAACGACTTTCTACTTGGGGACCTTGATATAAATGTAGTTGAGTAAAAAGTACGATATTTGTCTTTCAAATGTAGTGAAGTTAAAGTCGCAAGTTTCCAGAAAAAATAATACTCAAGTAAAGTACAGATACGCAAAAAGTGTACTTAAGTACAGTACTCAAGTAAATTTACTTTGTTACTGTCCACCTCTGCTTGTAGTGATAAAACTATTAGTTGCAATCATAGGAATCATCTTACCTGCAATCGTGTTGAGGAACATGAGGTACTCAAAATTTGAAATCTCCCTCCGCTGCCATCTCTGAGTCATATTAGATGACTTAAAGAGCTGTCTTGGTGTTGCCAGAGAGATCCGTCTATGAAAAGAACAGCACAATAACAAGACAATCAATTAGCTTTGGCAAATAACACATTTACTGTTAATTAGCAGTTAAATGTTTAGTCACATAAGAACCGCTCCTAAACTGATCTCACATCACAGAATCAGTTTCGATATTAAAAAACCTACACCAACGTCCTTACCTAGCCTGAGGAAGGCCATAGCTGGTGCCAACGCCGACCCGAGGTAAACTGTACACTACCTTCTTTACTGTGGCCTGATCAGGGAAGTTGAACATGACCGATGCTGTAGAGATAATGAAATGGTGCCATTAAAAACCTTGAACTAAACATCAGTTTGACGTTGTTGTTAAGCATATTGGCATCTTACTCCTGTTGGCCATGAAGACCTCTAATCCAGTGTTTTGGAGCAGGTAGCGTCTGGAAAAAACTGCTCTGATCTCACTGAACATCCATTTCCCATGCAGACCCTCAGTATATGCCAACACCTGACAAACACAAAAGCAAAGTGTTTAAATACGATCAGAGGAACAGTGGTTAGCAAAGAAGACAGCATGATGAAGTCAGCAATACCAACGCATGATCCTGTAATTCTGACTGGATGATATTCTCGTTAACTCATTAAAATCTACAGTAATTCTGTGTGAAATAAAAGATGTAAAAAAGGCTATACTGTAACTCATTATTCAAAGTACCTTTGAATCAATCTTTTTGAAAGTTGGATCATCCTCATCCACCTCGAAATAGATCTCGGTTGTGGTGATCGACAACGTGCCTCTAGCAATGATCACAGGAGCAACGAGCTGGGCCGGTGTGCTCAAAACCACCGGACCTGAAAGAAACCATGCCACAGAATGAGAAACTTAACATTTTAAAATCCTGAGTCCTGGATTAGTCAAGTGATTATAGTTAGATTTTCCAATAACTTGGGATTTCAAGACCAGTTCTACAGAATTAAATAATCTTTTTGAAAATGTAATATTTAATACATCTAAAATCTACAACGTCTGGTTCTAAAAAGCATCTTTCACCGTTACCAATCCTTAAAAATTAAAGTGGTTTTAGTGGTTCCATCAGCTGATTGCTGTTATTTTACCGAGGCTCAGTGATTTATCACAAAGCATTTATAGCTCATGTTTTTGAAAACTGAAAGCATGTTCAAATAATCAAAGACATCAGATTTCAAACCACAAAGAGATGACTAAGAAAGTATTTTGGAAAAAAAACTCAAATCTGAGGAAATAACAAGCTAATTAGTTTAATTAAATAATGATTAAATAGCCACAGTATGTTAAATACAGTCAGCGACTCATTAGGATAATGAATAAGTGGCTACTTTGATAAGCGTTAATTAGTTATTTAGTGATTCAGACATTCAATGTCAAAATCAGATGTAGCACTTAAGCTCATAATCACACTCTTATGCGGATTCAGCTGAGATTTGCATCAAAAGGCAGAAGGGCTGGATCTTGTTCTGGGCTAAAACATTAATTAGCATACTCGTTGACTGAAGGACCAAACTTGCCTCTTGAGATAAATACCCTCGGACGAAAAGCCACTGGGAATAAAGTACAGTTGCATACATTAGCACATGCATCAACAACACATCAAAGAATCACCACACTAATGGTTCCAATATAAGCAGCTAGAGTGGCGCTGTTGGTGCAGCCTGGCATTTAAGACTAATTTGTTTAATAGTGCCATGGCACCCTTACAATGGGATTTGAGGAGGCTGCTTGTAAATAACAGCCTCCTGAGTGCAGCAGAAACGCTGAATACCTGCAAGGTTGTCGATCTCTTTCTCCTGCAGCAGACTGACGGCGTCATCATCTCCTTCCAGCATCAGCTCCGTCTCAGTGTTCTGATTGACCACCGAATGACTACGGAACGACTTCTTTGACTTCACGCCCTCTTCTTCCTCAGGGCCTGCCCATACAAAAAATATATATATATATTTACAATCATTACTCTAAACAATCCATGCAAAAAATCAAATAAAAGAAAGAAAATAAAAAAATTACAATAAAATAAATGTATGGAAGCCCGTTTCCATCACTGAATAAAAAATAAAAACTTTTTCATCTCACAATTCTGACTTTTTTCTCATAATTGCATGATACAAACTCGCAATTCTGACTTTCTCACAATTGCGACAATTCTGACTTTTTTTCTCAATTTGTTTTTCGCAATTGAGAGTTATAAAGTCAGAATTGCGAGTTTTTATCTCGCAATTGTGACTTTATAAATCGTAATTGTGACTTTATAACTCGCAATTTTGAGTTTATATCTCACAATTCTGTGAAAAAGTAACCGCAATAACTTTTTTTTTTTATTCAGTGGCAGAAACTGGTTTCCATATAAATGAATAAATAAATATAATAAAAATAAATAATATATATATACACTTTAATTTTGTATTTATTTATTCCCTGACAAAAATAATGTTGTGTATTTGGATATGTATAATGTATGGACACACATCACTTTAATATAATGTCTCTGAGACATATTTGGGCACTGTAAATTAGACTGAGGTGTACGGATGTGTTGTGGCTGACCGTATTCCTCTAGAGATTTGAGAGCCACATCCGAGTGGGTGGAGCCAAAGGCATTGCGTACAAATCTCCGCCTCCTGCGCAAGTCATCCTCCCAGTAGTCCAAACGCCAGAAATCATGCAGCTGACTGAGGTGGGAAATATATAGAGAGATGATGAATGGCCAGAAAACAAGAAACAGAATTCCAGCAGCAAAGGTTAACAATAAACTGAGTTTGTCAACCTCTGTGACATGGTTCCCCATGCTCCATGCTTATTGGTTAAAATGTTGAGGATCTTCTGTTTCAGCTGGTTTGCGGTTACGTGATCTCTGTGCTTGGCAGCACTGATGAGGTGATCACACATCTTTTCCTCTTCTCTCCTGTCTGCAGCGTACTGGGCACAGTTGGACTATGAAAAGAAAGCAAAGGAAATGATTTTCACATCATACCTTACTTATGATAAGTATTAAACTGTGAACCCATGACACAGTGATCCACACTGGCTGACTGACCTCAAACTCAGCATGTTTGTGCACATCTTCTGCTCTCTGCCTGTTGAGGATGAACTCAGCCTCATTGGCGACACGGACAATGTGATCCTTCATGGCGTGACACAGAAGCCTGAGCATAGCAAAATATGTAAATGACATAAACAGTTTGCATTATAACGGAGTCGACCTGAAATAATTACTTTTATTTTTGCATAATGAGAATCTCCTTTCTATCTATTGCACCAGATCTCACAAAAACATACGGAGAGAGTGTACATCGTTTTTGGTATGAAATATGACTTTAAAAATCATAACATAAACAATGCCAGCTGATAAGGAATTTTAATGTGTACACAACGTACCTCCCCTCATTAATAAGTTCGATGAATGCAAGTCCTGCGTTCTTCTGTATAGAGTTCTGCCACTCCTGAAACCACACATAACAACCATTATGGACCTTATTGAATGTCATAATTAAAACATTTTAATGTGCCAAAGGCAAATGCATCAATGAAATGATGTATTTGCAAGGTGTAAAATGCAAAAATGTTATTGGTTTCTGCTTATTTTTATAGGGCTGTCAAACGAATAATCGCATCCAAAATAAAAGTTTGTTTAAATGACGTAAATGTGTGTATTGTGTATATTTATTATGTATATATAAATAAACACACACACACACACATATATATATATATATATATATATATATATATATATATATATATATATATATATATATAAAAATATAAAATTTTTCTTAAATATATACATGCATCTGTGTGTATTTATATATACATAATGAATATACACTGTACACACACATACAAATACAAACTTTTATTTTGGATGCGATTAATCGCGATTAATCATTTGACAGCCCTATAATAAAAACAATGTTTGAGTCTTGTTTCAGTGTGGATGATTTAGGTGCCTGATGTGGTTGCTGAAGAGACGCACTGATGATCTTTCCTGATTGGCTCTTTGCCACATAAGCGAGAGTGATTATTGAGAAAGAGAGGCAGAATGCACTTAGCATCCACTGCAGATGCTTCTAGAAGGACACATCACAGGCAGCTCCCATTACCTTCTGCTTCCTGCCAATCAATATTTAGGGTACGGTTTCGTCCCCTGAGCCACTAATGGAGGGCCTGGAGCTTCAGTAATACTATATGTGCTGATGGAGAGATGACGGGAAATAGAGGAGGGAGGGGAGAGGAAGATGAGAGGGCATCAAACACTGGATGGGCCACTGCTACACCCCCAAAGCTCCTAATCCTGACTCCAACTCTGAAGGCAGAGGAACCCTGCTGAGATGCGGTAGTCTGAAATCTTGATCATTCAGAAGAGTTCAAAGAGGTTCAGTGGGGTTCCCAGTATAAGATACTGACATACAGATGTAATTGTATGACAATTCTGCTTTGAAATGTTTGATTAGTGGTAAGAAAACGATTTTTCTCCTCATGTGGATTGAAGGCAAAGCATATTATGGAGCACATCGATGGATTTTCAATGGAGTGTCTTAAAGGTAAGTGAAAATTCTTCACCTCTAAACACTAAATGCCTTCAGACACTGTTGTTTAATCAATTCTACATACAAACTGTGAAAAACAAAAGGAATACTTTCAGAATGTGAATACGTGACGTTTAGTGGCATTATTGGAAGCAAAAAGCACATTACTGAAGCTCTCAAACAGTTGAGTGTAGTGGTAGCAAAGCTCTTGGGTTTGATTCCCTCAGAATGAACAAACTGATCAAATGTGAATGTATTTTGCTTTGGAAGTTCAGAAGTATGCGGTGATACTTCGATACCCACACTGGCTTCAGCGTAATGTAGGGTGGGTCTGAAATCGGATCCTGTTTAGGTCAAGCACAAAGCTTCAAAAGAAGCTCAAAAGATTGATGAAATGTTGCCACACTGCAGCACTGTGACCTTTTCCAAGTGCAGTTTCAATGCAGTTTATGAAAGCTGAAATATGAATGTAACTTGTGCGGTGATCGAAAATAGCGAAGCTTATCGAATTACGAAATAAAGTCAAAGTGAATTATTCCAAATAAATTATTAGAGAATAAAGAGAGAAATCTCACCTGTGAGCACAAGAGCATCACAAGCTCCACAACCGATGTGCTGGACTTCATACAAACTAAGCCTGTGGCAGTGCATTGACAGAAAACAGATTTTAGCATGTGCATGTCTAAAAGATGAATATAAACCTCAGTGGGTTCCAAAAGACTGACAACACTGTTGAAAATGTTCAGAATCTTAAATATGAACTTTCCTTGGTTTTAATTTTCTAAGTTTAGTGCATTTCCAGGTTTAAATTGCTTTTGAAATCCCAGATATTCAGTGTAAACTTTTGGACCCCACTGTAACGTGTGTGTAACATAAAATGACCTAATGTAATTGGCTCAAAAATTTAAAAAGTGATGCATCTATTTTCTAATGTACACACAGTTCTGCTTTATTTTAAACAACAAAAACAGACAAACATTAAACTGTGAGGAAGGTCAAGACAAGGTGAGAGCACAGACATTAAAGCCTGACAGGACAACAGGGAGGGAGGGAGGGAGGAGAGGATTCAATAAAGGGGGTGGAGAAGAGAGGAAGGAAATATAAGGAGACAAAAGACAGTGGTGGAACAAGAAGCAAAAGTGATTCACTCTAGATCTGGATCTTCAGATTTAGGTTTCCTTTGATTTCTGAAGAAATGAAGAGAGAATGTCCTCTCAGGACTCAACAATAAAGATTGTCTGATAGGCCGGGCCCAGTGTGAGCAAGTTTTGGGCCAGTTGATGGAACTGTCACTTTCCATTCCAGCTATTATTGCAAATTAAAAAATTAATTGTTTGTATGTGTTTATTTGTTTCATACTGTTTTTTTCTCTTTCTGGTAAAGAAAAAGTTTCATAAAATATATTTTGTCTGACACAAAAATGTATACACAAATTTAAATACAAAACTAAAAATGTATTTTTATGCAAATAAATTTAATTTAACTAGAAACAATTACAAAATGTCTTGCACACCACTGTAATAGCTTTTTTAAATATATTATTACTATTTATTTATTACTGACTATCTGCCATGTCATTATGATTTTGTGGAACTATGGGCCGAGAGGCCATATATTCCTGAAATAATTTTGAAACAATTTATTTTAATTCAAAAATGCATTTGTTTTTGTTGTGAAGCTAGTGAAAATATTAATTCTGAAAAATACATAGAAAATCCACACCACTCCACTTATTATATAACTATTACATTTAAGTTATTTATGCATATTTTAATTCAAATATGAATTTGTTTGTGTTGTGAGGCAATTATATATATATATATATATATATATATATAAAACTAGTCTTAAGGGGGTCCTTATTGTTGAGCAGTTTTTTTCTGACATCCTTAGGCATCTCTTAAATCACTTCTTCAAGGTTTAGCATGCAATTCTTCCCTCAGTTCCTTCAGGTGTAGTAAATCTACATTTTTTTGAACATCCTTTCATCCTAAGCAGTTCTGTTTTCTCATACCTGCTCTGGGTCCATGCACTCGCACAATTGTGTGTGTATGAGGCAGCCAGTGGACACACACACAGCAGACAGTGAGGGACTCCACAGAGACACCAGGTAGAGAGGAAAAGGAGCACTATACAGCACCTGTACCTTCTATGAGCAACTCCTGCCCATGACTGCCCAGCAGAGTCCGCGAAAGGAAGGGGGCGAAATCCACAAAGATCTCCCTCAGCAAGGGGGCCACTTTCTCTAAGGCTCGCTCCAATTTAGTCGTAATACTATGGGTGGAAAATGAAAGACAGATAGAGAGAAATACTTCAGTTAGCTCCAAAATACAGGAACCAGTTCAAAAATCACACTTCCTTTTAATTCCAGCTGGTTAGTATGTGACAAAGTCTATGGCGTTACTGCTGGGTTAAAGCCAACCTACAGGAATTCAACCACAGGGAGGCAGAAAGAGCAAATGCTTAACGCTTAATCACCCTGTTATATTGCACACATCACCCTTAAGTGCCAATGTGCTTAGCTACAAGCCGAGTTAACCTGCGCTAAGACTACAACTTCAGCGCCAGGGATGCAAATGACTAGGGTGAGTGTGAAAGGAAAAGAAATCAAATATAAAAGTCTGAGGACATCCAGTGTGGTGCAAACAAGGAATGACTTGATATGATTAATGATAATGTCTCTACTGAAACGGCGAGCTAGCAGGGTTGATTCTGTCAAGTTCTTGGTAAACATTACTGCTGATTAGGAGTGTGTATGCTTTTTATGGACTATCAATGTGTTTGTTAGGCATTTTGCAGCATTTCAGTAACAAACATTAGCTCAAGTCACTGAGACTAAATCCTAACCAGGTGTGATGCAAAGACTGCAAATTATAGCCAATCAAAGCATATTTGATGTCTATGCTGCATTCACATCACGTTTGTGTATTAAGGCGGCGGCTAGTAAAAACCGTTCACTTTGTTGAAGTTGTCATGTCACGTAAAAACAACCAAAATGGCAGCAGCTTCATCAGTTAAGTGCAGTTAAGTAGCAACCTGCTTGATATACCATTTTATTACAGCCATTCTTATGTGGTGCTTTTTTGTTTGGTCAGTTTATAGAAGTGTCTCTCTGCAAACAAACCCATGCACAGATTTATTTGTGTTAAACACTGCACCAAAGAAACAAATTACTTGGTCTGTGCCTGTGAAAGGCCCAAAAGTAAATTCTATTCTTGTCATCTTGTAATTACAGTAAATAAATATGATGTGAAAGCAGCATAAAAATACAGATAAGATTTCACAGGGTACCCAGAATAATGCAATGGAAATAGAAACCACTAAAACTTAAACTAAAACTATTAAAAAGCTTATTTTGTTAACTAAAATAAAGCTAAAATTACTAACACTAAAATAAAAATAAGGTGAAATAGAAATATATAGAAATATATATATACACATATAAAAACAACAACTAATAAACATGAAAAAAAAAGACAAAAAACTAAAATTAAAATAAATAAATAGAGAAAGTTAATTAAAAATATATATTAAAAAATGCTAAAATAACACTGGCACACTTAAAAATAATAATAATAATAATTGAACAAATTAAAATCAAAGAGATGTGATTTTTATGCTTAAAACATTATGGCGTCATACCTGGTTTAGACAATGTAAATAATGTGAAAAATAGACAGAATCAAATCTAGCAGAACCGTTACAAATCAAAGCAGCAGCGGTGGTGTAGCTGGCCAGCTTGAAAACTCACAACCACCAGGAAAAAGAGGCAGAAAAAGAGAGAAAACAAAAAGACAGAGAGAAAGAAGGGAAGGGAATGTTAAGCTGGTAGCACTGGGTAAGGGGGGCCAGTTCAAGCTTCCTTGCCTAAGAAACTGTCCTGCATCTCTGGGGGCTGTTTGGAATCCTGTCAGCGAACTAAAGGATTTGAGTTCAGGAGGCGTCAGCCTGGTTCGCAGTGGACACTGGTCCACTTCACAAAAGGCACTGCAATACAAATGGGCACAAACAGACAGTAATGACTGTACAGGCATTCACTGCAGCTCTTAGTCTAAAGTGTGACGTAATCCCTGTGTGTTGATCTGTGCCAAATCAAAGGATGATTGAGCCTCAAAGCTTCCGTGTCGTACATGCAAAGAGACAAAAATGAAGAAAATCAATTCTGTTGCATTCAAATTAGAACAGATGTTCCCAACCATGTTTGGCAGGAAATACACTTCAGACTATCAGTACCTCAAAGTGCATCTTTAAAAATGCACAGAGACCTCAGTATGTGTCTGTGAGGGAATCTGTGGCTACAAAGATACACATATAGGGAAGTGTAGAGAGGAGACAGATGTAAAGTGAAGAAACTAATGGATTATGGGAATCATAGGAAGAAGTAAGACTGCCAAAAAAAGAGGATGAGCACAGGAAGTGAGAATGCATGGTTTAAGGTTTTAAGCATGTGGATAACTGGATAAAGTGAGGAAGAGCATGAGTGTGTGTGTGTACCTCATGTTTTCCACTGTGTCTTCAGGCATGGGTGCAACGGTTTGCACCGCTGGGAGGTTTTTACTTGTGGCACCGTTCACGAAACTTGATGAAGAGGAGGAGGAGGAAGAGGCGGAGTCAGTGGCACCTGTGAGACATAATGGACGAGATGGATTAAGCACAAGGAAAGCTGACTATCCTAAAGAAAAAAAGGTTTGATAATAGAGCTACAAAGGATGCTTAAATGTCTAAAACGGTCACTACGGTTAGAAAAGTGTCTAAACTTATGAAAGCCCATGACAACCCTAAATGAAAAAAAATAATGTGATACGAAGGAATCAAATGCATATATAGACCAACAAAATGTATATGCTCATGGGACTGTAAGATAATGGAAATATTCAGGACGACTCGCCTGTTGTGTTGATCATGCTTTTAGGTGTTGCTGTGGCAGCAGCAAAGATATTGGGCGTACTTCCTGAAGAGGGCACTCCACCGGTGGTGGGTGTTCCTACCGTGTTCACAGCCAGGCTTCCTGGAGGAGGCTTCTTAACAGGCACCACCACGCTCCTGAGAGTGTATACACACACACACACACACACACACACACACACGCGCATATTGATTATATTCAAGAATTAATCCCTGTACACAACTTCACATCAAAATACTTTTATATAACCTAAATCAAAGACTTGTATATATACACACACACTACCATTAAAAATCTTGGGGTCGGCAAGATTTTTTAACAATGTTTTTTAAAGAAATCTTTTTATCCAAAGTGAGCTGCAGTAGATAAGAATAAGCTATTCTGTGCCAACAATCCCTCAAAACAAAAGAAAATCTTGCACACTACCAATACTTACAAAAGTATCAAAAACTATTTATTGACAATGTTTCGGTCTCATTGCAATAAATTATTGTTTTTGATACTACTGCAAGTATTGGTAGTGTGCAATGACTGACTGTCAATAAATAAAAAAATAAAAAATAATTTGAATAAAAAAATACTTGAAATATTAATATTAACAATAAACTAAATGCAAATACACTACCGTTCAAAAGTATGGTGTCACTAAAACATTTGAAATGTTTTATGCTCACCAAGGCTGCATTTATTTGATAATAAATAGAGTAAAAACAGAATTATTGTGGAATATTATTACAATTTAAAATAACAGTTTCTGTTAGATATTTTAAAATATAATTTATTCCTGTGATTTCAAATCTGAATGTTCAGCATCATTACTCCAGGCTTCAGTATGACCCGATCCTTCAGAAATCATTCTAATATGCTGATTTGGTGCTAAGGAAATATCTTTTGGAAACTATGAACAATTTTTTCAGGATTCTTTGATGAATAGAAAGTTCAAAAGAACAGCGTATTCTTTAACATATAAGTAAAATAAAAAAAAGAGTCCATCCATTTCAACCCACCCCCATGGTGAAAAAGGAGTGTGTAATAAAATATTCACCTGCCCTGATGAATTATTAACATTCAAGAAGCCTGTGAATGATTAACAGCATAACCTTATGTATAATTTATTCATCAGGTTTTCTTAATTGGGAAGAACAAAGAGGATTGATGTTCAGAGGGGCTTTAGTTTGTATTGTAGAGTATCCGTGGATCCCACACACTAAGCCAGTCAGTCTCTTGAGCCCTGAGCACACTACTGCACAGAGCCACTGGCATTTCTGCAGACGCCTGTGCAGTAATGAGGAGCTAGACACAGAGAAATGGACTGCATTAAAAATGAGGGGAAGGCCTTGTGCTTGCGTATACGTAATTAAGGTGTTCTTTACTTCATTTGTTCTCAAAAAGTCTTGACAGACCACATGTAAGTGTAACTGCATTCATTCATGAATGATTTATTGGTTCAATTGCTCTGTTCCAAAATCCACTTTAAGACAACAAAAGAGCACGCCCGAAGCAAAAGCTGCTCCAAAAGGCAGGCAGCATAAGATTCTTATATATATATATATATATATATATATATATATATATATATATATATATATATATATATATATATATATATATATATATATATATATACACACACACACACACAGGGTTCCCACACCTTGGTTAACTTCAAATTCAAGGACTTTCCAGGTCCAATAGCCTCAAATTCAAGGACTTAATGTGGGGACACATTTCAAGTGAGAGCAAAGGTTACATCACGTCACCTTGTAAGATACATTGTTACAGTTTTCATGTGTCAAACACAACTATGCAAAAAAGCAAATTATGACAGAAATCTGATATTTGTCGTATTTCTGTTTTGCATAAAATTTAATAATATTTGGTACATACTATACTGTATTCTAAAATGATCTGATATTAACTTTTGCATGAATTTTATTGAAAAGAGCTTAGGCTCATGTAACCAGAAGTTTTAAGATATATGAATATGATATAAGTTTTTCTTGCCTCATGGCTTTACATTATATTAATTCAACACTACATCCTTTGGATCTCTGGCAAGCCATTCTTTGTAATCTTCTTTGGTGAGCCAAATATCTTAAAACTTGCATTTTCCAGGCATCACGTTTCAGCCTATTTTTGCAATGTTTCACGGTGCGTCTGTGAAATGTTGTGGAACCATCTTAGTAGTTTTGTGTGCGTGTGAACGTCATGGCAACGAACAACACAAAGTACCTCACGTGGGAAACAATTAACGTAATGCATAAATGTGCAGCGTAAATCAAGCAAGCTAGTATGCACAAAGTGTTGGCGAAATAATACATTAGCGGACCGGAGGGAATAATATGGAATTTTCAAGGACCTGTATCCATGTTTGTTTATTTTCAAAAACTTTCCAGGGCCTTGAAAATTTTTAATCAGATTCACAAACTTTCAAGGATTTCAAGGATCCGTGGGAACCCTGTATATATATATTTTTTAAAAATGAAATAGAAATTACATTGACATCGATTGGTTTTTAGAGAAGCATATCATAGTTTATTAAGTTCAGTGTATTGTGAGTCTGTACTAAAAGGTTGATGTTATTAAATGTTAACTTAAGTGAAATATGTCTATATTTTAAGTATTAAATATTGAAATATAATTTTATAATTTAATATATTATATATTTAAGCTTGATATGTTCAGCTCTCTGGGTCTTGGGTTTAATACTTTTAATTATTTGAACAATTATTTGAATAATATTGCCTGTCCATAAGGTTGGTCTGAAACATAACAGCACATATACATGCAAGATAAGCATAATATATCCTGTGTTATTTTGATGTGCTAGACACGCTAGAGCTGCCCACCTGTCAAACGAGTGGAACTGCATGGGCAGCATAGCAGCAGCTTCCCTCTTCAGGGCAGGGTCGGGGTGGTACGGCTGAGGCTCGGGCCCTGCCTCCGCCCCCTCCACCGGTGCTGCCACTAAACTCTTCAGGATCTCCTTCACATTGATTCCCTTGTTGGCCTGGCTGATGCTGGAGATCGACGCAGCGGGTTTCAGAACCTCCACGCCAGGAGGCGACTCCAGCAGGGACTCGCAGGACTTCCTCACCTCGGACGACAGTGTGCACAGTAACTCGCTCATGGCATCCGGGCCTCCAGAGCTCCCACCCAATCCGCTGGAGTCTGCGCCCAGCTCAGAGCCATTGAGAGCACTGGTGACCTGCTCCTCCCCGATGCCAGAGTCAGTGTGAGGCAATGAGCCCTCCAGGGGAAGATCGTCCAGAGGGGTGGCGGCTCCACGTACACCATCCGAGAAGGAGGATGGGTTTTCTGAAATTTGCACACATAAATTAGTGGTCAAAAGTTTTGAATAATTATGTTTTTGAAATAAGTCTATTGTGTTCACCAAGCCTGCATTTATTTGACAAAAAATACAGTAAAACCAGTAATATTCTAAAATATGATTCTAATTTAAAATGTCTAATTTCTAATTTGAACTAAAAATTCAGTTTTGTCATCACAGGAATAAATTACATTTTAAAATATCAAAATAAAAAAAAACTTATTTTAAATTGCAATACTTTTCCACAATATTACTATTTTAACTTTATTATTTAACAAATAGATGCAATCTTGGTGAACATGAGAGTCAGAGATACGAGCAGAGATTCAGTCATTACAGAAGCAGTTCAGAGCTGCTTCCGTAATAGATACAGTTTGTGCAGTTTACTGCATCCTATGCCAAGCAGTTCTTTTCCACCTGAGTATTAATTCAATAGTGCACTCAGATAAAGCTTTGCAATAATGCCTTGCACACTTAAGTTGATGAAATCCTCCCTGCGGGGAGTAACTGGATGACTATATAGCAGAGATAATCAGAGACAGTTAAGAAATGTCTGAGTGGAAGGTGTCTGAGTGCATTTAAACACTTAGCATTTGTGGAGTGTTTAAATGGTATACGACTAAAGATACACATCTATTGAGTATAATCAAGGTCACACGCTCATAATGACACTGCAGATGCTAAGTTCACCTGTGCTGGTGGGTGAATTGATCTCTTGTCGGATACTTCTCCCTGATAGGCTGCTGGACCTGCCGATCTCCCGTTGTGGCTCCAGGATGTCCCGGTATTTGGACACCATAAGGACAGAGATGAAGTAGACCACAGCCAGAGCCAGGAACTGAGCCTGTTTACTGTCATCCTGTTGAACACAGAGTATGGTTAACAATCATTCTGTTCATGCTAACATACACACTTTGCTCCGGTGCAGGTAAGTGAGTGTCTCACCACGTCTCTGAAAACGACAGCTCGGAGACGATTGATGTCCACGTCCTGAAGCAGTCTGTCTGGGTCTTTGATGGGAGAAAGGTTACGCGGGACGTTCTGTATGACGGTCTGCGGTAGAGAGGATGAAAGAATCATACATTAAACCACAGGACACACACACATGGACATACACTGGTTTAATTATGTAAATAATTGCATGATAAAAGTTTTATAGTAAAAATCTATTGATGGTTGTTCTGTTTCTGTGTTTCTAATGTGCATTTGATGTGTTTTCAGAGACACTTTACTATGTGTTTGTGTGCATGTGTGTCTGTTCTCTTGTGTTTGTGCAGGTGTGTGAGTGTATAACCTTGCTGGTGGACGCTGCAGTCTGTAGGTTCTCCTGGGTCTTGCTGATTGGCAGCGAGGTTTTGCTGCCTCGGTCTCTCTGCCTCTGCCTGCATTCCAGACAGTTCCTCACTGCTACACAACATACTGAGAAGAGACAAACAGTTTTACTAGAACGTCTGGCTTGATATTCACATCACACCACACAGACACACAGTTACACTACCGTTCAAAAGTGGGTTGGTAAGATTTTTAAAAAAATAAATGAAATATGAAATAAGTCTCTTATGCTCATCAAAGCTGCATTTATTTGATCAAAAATACAATAAAACTAACTTTTCTATTTTAATATATTTTAAAATGAATCATATTAAATCATTTTAATATGAAACATTTTTGTGGAAGCGGTGATAATGTTTTTTCACAATTCTCTGATGAATAGAAAGATGTACAATGTAAAAGTCTTTCATGTTTCTTTTGATTTATTTAATGCCTCCTTCCTGAATAAAAATATAATTTTCTTTTTTATATAATATAAAAAGTCCTTTTGAACGGTAGTGTACAAACATAGTTGCGCATTATAGCTATTTCCTTGTGCAAACCCCTTTTAAAGGTGAAATGTGTATTTTATAAATGTCTAAATAGTTTCTTCTATCCCATATTAATAATGGGGAGAGAAGTGAGTCATTCGAGGAGTGTAAACACTGCGGGTCTTGTTTGATTAATTGGCTTCATATATTAACTTCTTTTTAACCAGTGGTTTTGTTGCCACATGAATTAAATACAGTACTTCAGCAAGGTACAAAAACCTTATATATTTAGTCAAAGAACATGCAGTATACAAAAAAAATGACACATTTCAAATATTTACATGGGTAAGATACATCACACATACCTAATCGTAGACACTGGCGCATTAGCCCCCCTGACGACATGTTCTTTTCAGCCTCAATCTCGCTGAAATTGAGAGAGCTGGCAAACACGAGCACATCCACCATGGCCATCAGCCGGCTCAGAAATGTGACCGCTGTTTCTGACGACATGCCCTGGGTCGCCTCCACATTCTCAAGCTCCGTCTGGGAGGACACACATACACATAACCAAAAGGCCAGAAGTTTAGAAATACATCCTAATACATTTTGAAGCAAAAACACACACAGAGTAATGCTCACATTTATACAGGATTATACTACTGCCAATGTGCTGACAAACAAACAAATGTGTGATAGCAGCAAATCAATAATGCCAGGCCAACTTCACATGAAACATGCCTCTCAGAAACATTTAGTTGGGGAGGAAGGTGCTTGGAAATCCTCACACCACTAGAAGGAAGTGTGTTCAAACCAGTGTGACACCCATTTGAGTGTGAACAGGCAGTGCTGTGCACGCTTAATCTTTGCGGTGGTCAGGAAACACGTCACCATTTTGCAACATCAATATCAAAAGTTCAACAATTACATAGTGTGTTACAAAGAACAAACCTTTTTACAAAGCAAACAAAAACAGACCCACTATGGAGTCTTTCAAGCAGAGGCAAAAATGCTTTTAAATTCTTTTTAAAGCCTCTTGTGAAAAATATGGGGTGATGGAGATATGAACCGCTATCTTAAAACACACAGCTGAGTGCTAAAAAAAAAAAAAAACATAATTGATGTTGAAAACTGGGAACATGCTTGTTGCTAGGAGACATAATAGTGGCGAATAAGAGGTCACGCAGTGGTGCATTGTGGGTATATATAGGGGGAATAGCTCGGACCCACCTCCGCCCCTGTGCCAGAGCTTCCTGGCAGGCTATTAACTTCATTGCTTTTTGTCCCTTTCTGTAAACAAGAACCTCCTTGTGTCTTTATGACCAACACAGAGGGGAACAAATGAAGTTGAAATTTAATAACGACCCTTATAAATGGACCAATAGAGCCGGGGGGCTCATCACTGCACCATGGTGTGCGCTAATTTATTTAATGCAATTTAATATCAGCATCTGTCTGTTTGAAGGTTTTCCATGAATAACAGACGATTATGATGGAGGTCTGATAAGATACTTTATCAGATACGACCACTTAAACTGATCATATAACAGAATAATACTGACAAATTTGCATTTTAATACATCCATAATCTCATATTTAAAGGTGCACTCAGTTTGTTTTACTAATTAAAAGTGTTCTATGCATGAAGAAAAAAAAAAAAAAGTACTTCTGAAAATATATTTAAAATCATGTTCACTCACTTTTTACATCATATGATCAGCCAGATACCACTCACTACTTACTGGACACTTTTACATAGATAATAAATTAACTTTTGCATGATGCACTTATAATTCCTCTATACCGAATCCAAGGTGGCTGGAATATTGTTCAGCTTAACATGAACATGAATTACTGAGTGCAACTTTGAGTGCAATACATACATCATAAATCTTTTATGAATAAATTGAATGAATGTACACACTCAGTCTGAGGCTGAAAGAGACAGAAAAGATGGAAATGATCTGAAATGGATCATACATTCTGAACTGTGGCATTAGTGATATTAAAATGTAACGTTAAAAAATAAACAAGACTGTGAATGTTAGAGAAGAATAAATAAATTGGAACTTACAGGGTTTGCACTAACCTTAGAACTCTGTACATGCAAAAGAAACAAAAAAGACAAAAAAAAAAAGAAGAGAGAAACAGGGAAGGGCAAGAAGGAATTAGAGGCAATACAGACAACAAAGGATACAAAGGCACAAAAAAGCTGGTTAATAAGCAATAGAGTCAGTCAGAGAAAATTTCTGAAAAAGCTGTAAGAATGTTTGCCAGAAATAAAAAGGTTAGATTGCAGGTAAAGTGTCAAAGAACAAAGGAGAAGAGAGCGGCAAAATTAGAGATTGTGTTCATATTTAAGATCTTGGGGTAAAAGCACTGACAGAGGATGAAATTTGACATCAGCAGCACTCAAGGATGTTTACATGTGTAGGCAAAAAAATACTGATCTGGATTCAGCACTCTTATTCTTGAAATCTGTATAAGATCAGATATGTATTGTCGCCATTCAGCGCCAATATAACATTCAGTGATATTCTTTTTTCTTCTATTAGATTCTAAATGATCCCATTACAGCCCTTCCAAACAAAAAAGAAAAATCAGCCACTGGAAACTGGTTTTACAATTCAGGGATGTTTGTACTGATGTGAATATCCACTAGGGGCCGCTCAAGTGCCACTTACAGATGGGGAGGTTGCAGCAGAGAGCAGGGGAAGGATCCCGCCACACGCTATAATGATGTTATCAACCATCTGAGAAATGAGGTGGATGGTGTTGTGGACAAATATAATGTTCTCGTTACTGTTTACGAAGTCCATGACCGATTTCGTAGAGTGGCTGAGAGAAAGAGAGAACAAAAGAAGACAGCAGTGAAGCAAGAACATGTAAAAGCATATAACGTGTTCGTCTTTTCAGAGTTTTACTGTCAAGTAACACAAAAGAGGTTACAGAGAACTAGAGTATGAGATCCTTGTTGGTCCTAGAACAACTAATCTGATTTTACAGACAAGGCTAGGAGTAAGGTTGGGGTTAGGGTTGGGGATCAGAGGGTCAGAAAAGTTGTTCCAGGACAAAAGACGTTCATCTGGGAAGATGAACCAAAACCAAAGCCAAAAACTCTCATACCTCCTCCACATGTGTACGTCACTTTCCAGAGCGAACAACAGGTCAGTGAGAAGGCGCTGATGCATGGGTGACCATTTGAATTCTGGGATACGGAACATGGTAGTTCGAGGGCCGGGGCTAAACTGTCGCCGCTGTTCCTCTGTCATCGGCATGCCCCTGAAGCCCAGATCCACACGGAGGTCCCTCTCCATCTGACCCGACATACGACCATGAAGAGCCTGCAGAAAAGCACCAATTTAATAATTCGTCCAAGCCATCAGATTTGATTGCTTGTTAGTTCATAACAGTATTCATTTATTTAATGAGTGGCAACTCATAACGGTCTATCCTTGGTCGAACATAAAAAGAGATGCTTTAAAGAATGCAAGTTATTCAATAACTACCTTGTTACTTCCTCGAAATACTGTCCTCAGCCAGAGATTTCAAATCTCATTTGTGTCAATGAATATTCCAGTGTTGTCCAATCCTGCTCCCAGAGGGCCACCTTCCAGCAGAGTTTAGCTCCAGCCCCAGTTAAACACACCTGAACCAGCTAATCAAGGTCTTCAGACTCACTAGAAACTTCCAGGCAGGTGTGTTGGAGCTAAACTGGTGGTCCTTAAAAAGAGCAGGATTGGACAACCCTGATATATTCAAATATACCACAGTAAGACATGTTAAGAAGAGTTTGACAACAATGGATAAATTCTCAGATGCCTCTTAACCAAATGCAATGCACCAATTTTGAAATGCAATTTAAATGTCAATTTTAATTGAATGTGATTGCAATTGCAGTGAATGTTTTTTTTAAATTTCGGTTGGTTTCATTGCATTGTAAGGTT
The DNA here is from genome assembly GCF_012432095.1 of Onychostoma macrolepis. Classification (NCBI taxonomy): domain Eukaryota; kingdom Metazoa; phylum Chordata; class Actinopteri; order Cypriniformes; family Cyprinidae; genus Onychostoma; species Onychostoma macrolepis. Next base: position 17,630,074 of record NC_081164.1, on the reverse strand, counting down.
TCAGAAAACTGATGAGAAAAGTCATATGGACAACTTTACTCATTTTTGGAGCTTAACAGCATCTGCCCCCATTCTCTTTCATCTATGGAATAGGGCAGCATGAAGATTTTTTGTATTCCACATTAGAAAGTATGCCCTGTTTAAACAAGTGCATTTTTGTTTAATTTTTGCTGTGTTTCAGAAACAATCTCCGTCCACACTACACAACGGAAAAATGTCACATACACACAGGGCATGTGTTAAAAGTGTAAATAGAAAGTTGGTTGGCATGATGTTATTGTTCACACAGCCGTCAAGATATGCAGAGCGAATGTAGGCAGCCATGCCATCATTTTCAAAAGTCTCCGTTTTGGCTTATTTACACTGAAACGCAACCCTGGACTTTTCAAACTAAAACAAGGTCTGCAACGTTTTCGAAAGTTCCAGTTTTCGAGGGTCGTAATGTAAATAACAGGCGTAACCTTAGCAAAAGAAAATGCACTAGTGTAAACTGTAAGTCACACAGGTTTGGCACAACATGAGGGCGAGTAAGCATTTCCGAGAGTTACCATCAAAAAATAATAAATCATATCAAAGACAGAATGAGTGATTCGCACCTGCGTGGTGGCTGTAGTCTGAATCTTCTTCATTTCTTTGTCCTTTCCATCGTCGGATCTCTCTGTGTCTGAAGTGGTGCTGGCTGCATCGCCTCCACTCTTTCCTGCCCTGGCCTCCCCGACCTCTTGCTCCAAACACTCTGCTGCCCTGGCTGCAGCCTGGGCCTCGGCTTCTGCCAGTGTGCTGATGTCCGCCAAGGAGCTCTGCAACTTAAACCCATCATCTTCTGTTAGGCCACTTGGGGTTTGAACCAGATCTGAACCACAAGAAGTCATGTGGGCTAGCAGGCTGAGGTCGTCACTGGCGCTTGAAGTGTGTGGAGTTGTTGGACAAGGAGGCTGTTCAGGGCTGGGCAGCACCAGGGGTTCCGTCGACGCCAATGAGGGAAGCAGCTTCTCATCCACCTTGGGGAACAGGAAGCCATTGTTGCTGGGAACGCTGTCCTTCTCATCTGCGAGTGTGATTAGAGGACCCATGTTCCCATCGTCTTCAGTTAAACCCACCACAACGCTCTCCTCCTCTTTGGGGACAAGGCTCCCATTGAGCTTGTGAACTGCTGCACAGTAGGCGCTGTCCAACAGCGAGTCTACTTCCACCAAGGGACCATTCTCCATGCCACCACCTCCTCCGAGAACCTCCGGGGACAGATCCAGATCATCTAATTTAACCTCTGTAGCCTCCACCTTCTCAGCTTTGATGTCTACCAGCAAGTCATGGACTTCCACACGAACCCCTGCGGCCGACCGTTCGGCTTCGCCCTCCGGACCTTTGGTCTCAGCCAGCAGAATCCGAGAGTCTGCGTTTTCTCCATAGTCTGCCTCGCTCTCTGGTGTCTGCGTCTGAGATGTGTCATCGATCTCACGGATCTCCAGGTTTCCGTTGACAGTGGTGGGTTGGGCGGAAAGGCCGGAAATTGTGCTGACGGAACCTTTCTTTCCTTTCTTGATGTTCTCTTCCTCTTGCCGTTGGTACTCCTCGTACATCTTTGCCAAGTACTCTTTGTGCGCCTCATAGGTCACCTAAAGAGGTGGGTAGCAGTGTTGTGAGTCTACCTCGGTGTTGGTCTACTTTCCATGCAGATTTTTTATTTTATCATCTCCACCATTAGATGGATTCAATTGGATCATTGCAACACTTGTACAATTAGGAAAAAAAGACTCAGAGGTGTTTAACTAAATCAAATACTATTACTGTTAACATGACCAAAAGACAAGACCAAAGAGTGGAGATGGTAAAAATAACAACTCTTTCATCCATCACTGACATAAGGAATGCATTAAAACCATTAAATGTGATATTACCAAACTAAATATATCAAGAAAAGTGCTAAGAGCTGCAGATCGGCTTGCTCTAACCTTGGAGTGGGCGATGGAGAGTGTGTCCACCCACACGCGCCAGCCTCCCCACTCATACTTGATGGCATGGTAAAGCAGGATACGGAATATGTTGTAGACCATTTCGGTGATCTTCTGCTCCTCTGGGTTCTTTGGGTTAATGTAGCCCAGAGAGAACATCCAGTCCTGCCACACTGAACACTGCAGCAGACACCTACACACATTACAAACGACACCATGTTGCCAATTTAGATAGAATGGACTAATTATTCACTCAAGCAGAATGTTTACTGATGCTAAATTTTACACCACCTGTTTTTAACAGTGACTATACGCTAGTTTTCAAAAGATACTTAAATGTGCATACTCATTTCCTCCATTTTTGCATCCTTTAAGTCATCTAATGCTCATTTGAAGTTAATCTTCCAAAACTTTATACTTCCATAACTTCAATAACACTGTTACATGTAATCTTTTGAACACTTAAAAATAAATATCCATGTCCATTTTTCATACTTAACATTAACGTTGTGATTTTATTTTGTATTTCTATTTTTTAATAGTGTGTGAAATGGTCTGAAAAATCTTTCAAACAGCAGTGAGCTATATTATAGTCACAGGTCACACTTTATATTAGGTGGCCTTAACTACTATGTACTTATTGTGTTCATACTGTATTGCAAAACACTATTGCTGCTATTGAGGTGGGATACGGGTAAGGTTACGGACAGGTTTGGGGGTATGGGTAGGTTTAAGGGTGGGTTACGGTGTAAGGGATGGGTCAACAGTGTAATTATGAATGTAATTACAGAAATTAATTACAGATGTAATTACATATTGGTATTTAAAAAATGTAAAAACATGTATGTACACAATAAGTGCATTGTACCAAATGATTCATTCAAAATGTAAGTACATAGTAGTTAAGACCACCTAATATAAAGTGGGACCTAGTCACATGCCCTAATTATTACCCCATGTTTAATTCATTCCAGTAACGGAAACCTAGAAACCTTTACTCACCATAATCAGAACTAAATCAAATCTAAACTTAGAGAATCACTCTGTAAACAAAGGCTGAATGTATCAGATCCACATAAAAACAAACAGCCTACGCAAAGTACTAAGGAGGGAGCGCTTTATGATTGCTGGAACTTGCTGGAAATACTCCTTCACTCTTGTCATCTTAGATTCCAGACACGTTTGCTCACTTCAGAATGCCGGGCTTGTTATGGAATACAGAAACAAGCAGTCCCACTTCACCACTGCTAAAATATGCATTGTGATTTTGGTATGCAGTTGTAACCATGGCAGCAGCTGACTGAGTGGGCCTGGGTGCATGGTGCGCAGTGGGCTTGTTTAGGATAGAAGTGTGCAGATACACACACACTCAATTTACCAAAATCTTACTAATGAGCAAATAAAGCTAACACGAGTCCAACAGGTGACAGTCAGGCTTAGCCTCCGCAGGAGCCCACGAAACGGAACAATGCAGAGAGAATGCCACTTCAAATCTTCATTCCTCAATGCATTAATTATGACGCTAATTGATTTAATAGGAGGGAGCGTCTTTCCCACTGAGAGGGAGACGCTAAATGCTTCTGATGTTTGCATACAGCTTGCGTGTATTAAATTATTGTAGTGTCTGCATATGTCTGGATTTCTGCGAGCATGTTTGTATGCAAGAGGGGATTTGTATGGTTGTTTGATTCATCTTGTAAAATTATTTTCTCTGTTTATCTATAAATATTAGTGGTTGTTTGTATGTGTGTCAGGTGTTTTCTCAGAGAAGGTTAGAGAGGAAATGCCTTTTTACTCAACAGTAAAAAGCTATGAATTTCTTATGAATATAAGAATATTCTAAGCTAGATTGTT